>NC_083644.1:18582146-18684154 GCF_963576545.1 Limanda limanda | reverse complement strand
CGGAACAACTGTGACTCACTTTGTCTCTCAGTAGGAAATCCTCCTGATAATAACTTAACTCGGGCCTCCATCCTGCCCCTGAATGCACAGGAAACTGTAAAAATACCACTGCCGGGTCGTGGGTAGCTCATAGGAAGTTTATCCTTACAGACACACACACACACACACACACACACACACACACACACACACACACACACACACACACACACACACACACACACACACACACACACACACACACACACACACACACACACACACATGCCCACACAACACGTGTTGTGCAGGATATCATACAAGTGTTTCCTCAGCAATATATTATCTGATTAGGCTGAATTAATGAGACCCAGTGGAATGGTAAAACTCCTCTTTTACATCCTTCCTTCTCGTTATCTCACCATCCCTTCATCCTGCACCTCTTCCTTTCACACTTTCTTCACCCTACAGCTCCAGTCACCCCCTTTTCTCTGTGTGTTCCTCCCCCTCCTTGCCAATCATTACACGTCTGCTTGTTTCTTGCACTCATATGATATGATATGAAATCAGTGGGGGAAAACAGCTTTATTGTCAATATTTGACATCTGTCATTCTTTGACCATCTCACTTCTGTAATTGACATCAAGATGCCAAACTGGTGCCATCTTGTTGACATACATACAGGCGCAGACTGTACACACACCCGAGTGCAAAAGTACCCAAAATAATTTCCTGAGTGACGGTTCACACAGAGCAGCCAGTATGCTATATTTAATCTCCGTACGTGCAGTGTAATGTGTGATTACATTTTGCTTGATATGTGTGCAAGTGAGGAGAAAGCTTTAAAGCTGCCTGTCTCTCAATGTGAGGTGCCACGAAAATACGAGGCTGGAGATTCCCTCATCCATCCCACTGTCTGCTTTACTTATTAAATACACTCTGAATGTAGGCCTCTCCTCCCGCAGACAGCACGGTGTGATGTGTGCGTGGGAATCCTCCGAGAATGGCGAGTCTCCTGTGATGTTTATTCCTATTCTGTGATGCAAAATATCATGCACTTCATTATGAATGACAGCATTTGAGAGAGTGAGTGAGAGCAAGAGCATGTGTCATATTTCTGTGACGTAGATACAGTATCTGTCATTGGCTCAGTTTAACAATCCAGTCAATCAGATCACAAATCAAAGGGCAAAGTACTCTGTCATTCACAATGAAAGTGAGGAGGTATCCAAATGGATCTTCTAGTTTCATCCTCATTTTGTACAAAAGGGTCAGTGAAGTGAATCATTTTCATACCATGCTGTAAAAAGTCCTCTAAATTAAACAATAATTTTTGATTTGACCTATAGTTGTGGGCTAGCACATAAGACCTTCATTGTCATGGTTACAGAACATGTAGTTCAGTTTAAGATGAGGTCTCGCTATCGTCCTCATTAGGTGACAGGTCATCTGTTGTCATGGTTACAATAATAACCTTGTGGTCAAAGTGGAACAGCCATAGATAAAAGAAACATAGATGACAATGTTTTAAACTGGAAATTAAGAGTGGTCTCTAATTTAATTTCAGTGTTTTGTCAACACATCCATTAACCTTAACCTTGCTAGTACCTCACCTAACTTCTCCCCTTGTTACCATGGAAGTCCTCTAACAATAAAACGTATCCATGTTATCTGCTGGCTCGTGATCCCTAAGGTTGTTTCTTTCAAGGGAGAAAAGTCTTAAAAAAAACAATGGTGGGCACCATTCATGACTTTTTAACTGAGAAAAAACTGCATTATGGCCTTCTCATGATCCGTTGATATGTGTCTACTGATTGTTTATGTATGCAATATTTTTTCTCTTCATTCTGTTGCCTGTTTGTATACAATAGTTCGTTAGCTGGTTGAATCATCTAATATGGTTTTCTCACCAAATACAGCATCTGCATTATGTTGTCTCATCTGTATGGACCTCCGATTTCATTGAGCCTCTCCTCAGACCCATGGGTGGTAGTTTCTGTGCTGGGAATGAAAACAATAATATTACAAGGAAGGAAGTCCTGTCCGCTTGGTGAAGATGGTCAGACATAGGCAGCTGTAGAGCTGAAGACCCAGTGTGAGTCTGAGTGAGACCAGGCATCTGGCAGGTCCGGCTCTGAGGTGATGTTATCTTCTGCCATCTGCTCAGAGGTTTTGAATTTACAGCCCACGCAGCTTAATATGTTGTTAGTAAGGTTCAAAGGAATTCACATGGAGGAAAAACTTGGCTTGTTTACTATATTATATAGTGAATGTCCCACTGAACATAGCACCAAACCCCATTCAGAAATCTGTCTGTTCAACAAAGTATTGCTATGTGGAAGAAAAAAAGACACAAATCTAATTTGGTTGGCAACGTTCTCAGTTGGCTACAGGCCTGTCTGTATCGCTGTGTTTGTTTTCTCACATATGTCTTTGTAAAGTCAGAAAAATGTCCTAGTCTTTCACTTCAAAAAGAGTGTTAAAATTTTAATTGCAGTTGACGTGAGAAGAGGGATCAGTTGGAGAAAATCAAATGAGAGCATTACACAAGCATGGCTTTATGGATGAGAGGATACTCAATATATTCAAATATCACCGGGAAGATATTGGAATTTGACACATGTCTATTTCTTTGATCTGGGTAGAGTTCACACATTACACAAGTTCATGTACAGTGAATGCATTTGATTAATGTGAAATTGTTAATGTTTTAATGTGGAGTTATGATCCTTTGCTTGGAATCTATCACATCTTATAACAGAGACAGGAAGATGTGACAGAGAAAAAACAGCAAATTTGTCTTTATTGTGTAAGCTAGCTGCAGCCGGCAGCACTTTCCCCCTTTTTCTATGTCCTCTCTGTCTTTTTGTCCGATCTGATAAAAGGGTGTTGGGTGATTCCTCTGGAGTTTTGATTAATAGCATCACATTTAATTCAAGGAGCCAGGTAGTGACAGAAAAAGAGGGAGAGAGAAATGGGCAGAGAACAAAAGATAAAAGGAAGTGAGAAAGGAGTGGGGAAAGAGGGATGGCAAGAGACACTCAATGCCTTTGTATTTCGCTGTAATAACAAGTCGCGCTGTCAGTTGTTTCTGAAGAGGATAAACTGTTGACACTGCATCCCTGAAAAGACTTTTAATACAGTTCAGTTCAAGTCATCACTTCAGTTTAGATCAGTTTGATACAATTCAGCTGAAATGAATAAAGTGAACTTCTGTCAAGTTTCACTGTACTATTACTAATGGTAATTCAGACGAGATAAATTGATGTGGATAAACATTAGAATTATGAACCTTCTTATAAACTGCTTTTATTTGGACAGTTCCACAAGTGGTGTTCTTCAGGTTCTGTGCTTCAGTACAACTAGTCTGAAATAAAAACATTAAAGTCTCAGCTTTTATTTGACAGTCTACATAAAGACTGTGTTCTGGTGTTTCTCTGGTGCACCGAGCGTGACACACATCTCTGAACAAACTCTACAAATTGGACAGAATCCCATCCACCAGTGCATCAAGGCTGTGGTTACTAGAGGTGTATACATTTCTTAATTCGTTGATGCGTTGTGACCCGGATGTGGAAGACTCTGCATCGATGCATTGACGGAACATAATCAATTTATGTTTTCTGCTACGTTCATCTTTTAAGCGCTTTCCACAGCTGAATATTTATAACCACCGCTTCAGGATCAGGATATGCGCACATTAAAGGTCCGGTTGTCTTGTACCTGTGTAAATCATCTACACTCCCCCGCTGACTTGTGCTCACTTAACAGTTTAACAATAAACGCAGAAACTAATCAGGAGTTATAAGAACGTGAAAAGGAGCCTTCTCAAAATTTTAAAAGTTTGTTTAATTCGCTCTGGAATTTATGAGGCTGCATTTAAACGTATCCAAAAACAAGTCCAACATTTTGTGTGCAATCACACAACACGAGACACACATTGCAATAACACCAGGTTTAAACTGACCGGAAAGAACCAGATTCATGATCCGACATCATGAATTAACAACAAAATACATGTGGTTATCAGTTTGTGTTTGAAGAGTGACAGAGATGAACACACACACACACACACACACCGACACACACACACACATACACACACACAAACAGAAGAGAACTCCCCGCAGGGCCTTGGAAGTGTTTTACCAGAAACCCAGGAGAGTAAAATGCTCCAACCCATCCTTCCTGCTGTGCCATCACTAAAACATGTGCAACATGTAGAACAGTTGCTTGTTGGGCTTGTTGCGCTTCACATAATAAAAGTATGTACAGCACAAGTTACATTGCATTTTCTTCCCAACCCTGAACCCTGTGATCCCAAAACAACAAAAAACATGTTGCCCCCACGCCAAATCCCTTGCTTCACAGGAAACACTGAGCGTCTACGTTTCATATTTACAGTTTACGTGCACATATAAGCCAAAAATGGCTTAATTACCCAAAACAAATTCAGGTCTGCATGTCTCTCATGCATGTCCAGCTTTCTACCTACCGGGTAACTTGGAATGGATCTGTGGCAGAACCTTGTCCATTCACTACGGGGGTCCCTCAAGGTTCCGTCCTGGGTCCCCTACCTTTCTCTCTGTACACCAACTCTCTCTGCTCTGTCATTCACTCACATGGCTTTTCCTACCACAGCTGCACAGATGACACCCAACTAATCCTCTCTTTTCCCCAATCTGAAACACAGGTAGCAGCACGAATCTCTGCTTGTCTGACTGACATCTTAGTGGATGTCCGTACACCACCTGAAAATCAAGCTACTTTTCCTTCCAGGGAAAGGCTCTCCCACCCAGGACCTGACCATTACCTTTGACAACTCAGTGTTAGCCCCATCCCAGATTGCTAGGAACCTGGGTGTGACACTCGACAGTCAACTCTCCCTTAGTGCCAACATTACTGCAACAACACGTTCCTGTAGATTCATGCTGCATAACATCAGGAGAATACATCCCCTTCTCACTCAGAAGGCAGTGAAGGTTATGGTCCAGGCCCTGGTCATCTCACACCTAGACTACTGTAACTCCCTCCTGGCAGGTCTACCTGCTAGTGCCATCCGACCTCTGCAGCTCATCCAGAATGCAGCAGCTTGACTGGTCTTTAACCTAAATTCACTCACACTACTCCGCTCCTCCGCTCCCTTCACTGGTTCTCAGTGGCTGCCAACATCCACTTAAAGACACTAGTATTTGCGTACCATGCTGCAAATGGATCGGTCCCAGTCTACATCCAGGACATGGTTAAACCATACCAGCCCGCTCAGCTCTGCATCTGTCAATGGGCTTGCTGCTCCCTCACTGGGAGGGACAGCTAACCACTCAAAAAAATCACGACTGTTTGCTTTCCTGGCTCCAAAATGGTGGAAAGCGCTCCCCAATGACATCAGGACAGCAGGAAGTCTACGCTTCTTCTGCCGCAGGCTAAAGACACATCTCTTCTGACTACACCTTGTTAAGAAGATGATGTCTAATAACCATTATCAACTCTGGTGTTTATATATAAAAAAAATATATATACTGCACATGTAGCAGTTGTAGTTTGGCTTTTTTGAAGACTAATTGTACTTTAATTTTTCTTGCTGTTCTGCGTTTGTACCCTCATGGTTGAATGCACTTTCTTGTAAGTCGCTTTGGATAAAAGCATCAGGTAAATGATGTGTAATGTAATAATGTAATTTAACGACTACGATGATGCAGAAAAATAAAGTTCCTTATTTATTGATTGTCTCCATGAGACTTCTCAAGAAAATCCCAGGTGTGTGTGCACGTTGAATCGTCTCTTTCATGTGATATGTGGGCTGATAAGGTGAGAACTACATCTTCACGCCTGTTATAGTCTGACTATAACTAAATTCTGTGGTGTGTGTAGGCGCCAGTCTATGGACTGTTCACTTAAACTGCTGCACATCTGTGTTCAGTGGTGTGTGTGTGTGTGTGTGTGTGTGTGTGTGTGTGTGTGTGTGTGTGAGTGTGAGTGTGAGTGTGAGTGTGTGAGACTTAATGCACTGAGGTGAGTTCATTTGAACGCCAGCCAACAAACATTTAATTCTCCCAGATTTTCCACCTTCACAGGCACTCTACTAAGGCAGCAAACTCTGTATCATTAGCAGAATACATTAGTCTCTTCTTGTCAGCTTGCCAGGTAAAACGCCTATTAATATTCACATCCCACCTTTAATTGAATCAGGGGAGCCAAAGACAGGGTGGTGTTTGCGGAAAATGAACTGCTGTCCAGATACTGTCACAGTGCACATAAGAGAAGGATACAGGAGAATATAAACAAGCTCACACCTACAGCTCGACCCAAATAGATCTAGGTCTGCTCAGAAAGCTCTGTGTGTGTGTGGGAGAGAAATCCAACTAGATAATTTGCTCATGTGTGGTTATATTGAATTTTTAATGACAGTAAAGCTCAGGAGATTAATTTGATTTCTGTTCAGATTTTTATTAATATATCTCTGTTTAGTGGGAGAAACAATATCTTCCTCAATGACTATCTTATGATGCGTCCCCATATTCAATTTCCCTCCTTGCTGGAGTAACTACATAAGTTGCAAAAGCAATAACTCTGTTTTAGATTATTCGTTGTAAAGGTGATACTTATTTTTGCATGTTTGTATGCACCTGCATTTAAAATTGGAGATGTTTTCCTCTTTGAAGATGGAGTGAATCAGCAGGGTGCGACACAGAGATGGAGAGTCGGTCAGGTTGTCCTTCCCCATCTGCTTTGTAAAATGTGTTTTCCTGGATGCTGTGTAAATGGATTGAAGTTGTACTCACCCTCCCACTCAGCAGATCTTCCAACCATACACCTCCCTGCCTGCTTGATGCTCCAATATTTGTCTCTCTGCTGGGCATCCACCAGCAGTGTGTGTATTTGTGTATGGCGTGTTTTCAGCCTGTGTCTTCATGCATTAGTGTCTAGTGTGGTTGCTTCACTACTGGCTCACATTTCTATCCTGATTGTGTGTGATGATTTAGCCCACAGCCTGATTAAGTGTCCATATGTATATGTGCAATTAGTCTCATGTCCATGCATGAGCTGTTCGTCCACGTGCCTCTTCTTAGACCCTCCAGGCTCTTATATTTGAATTCAATCAGGCTCAAATTCAATCAAACTGCACCAAATTGCACACACTCATCAGAGATATCAGTTCTCTAGAATTTGCCCGTTTTCCCCCCCATCAGGGGCATGAAGTTATCCCTGGAAAATCTGTTAAAATGTTAAAAAAAAATGCCTTCTCACTATATTGAAGAAGAAATATTTTTGCGTTATCTTGCTCACAAACAAACCAACCATCAAACAGACAGACAGATTCTTAAAGGTTGATCACTATCACGTGTGGTGTTTCAGGCTCAGGCGATATTCCCTTCCTCAATAAAAGCACATTCAGATTAATATGAGTCTGAAACCAATATCCTCACCAAAAGTTGGACTTCCTGTCAAGCCAATGTTTTATATGCCTCCTTCTTCACACAGATTGGAAGTGAACAGGAGGCAAAGGTTTAAATTTACCGGCATTTACTGGCAAGCACAGCCTCCCCACATTTATCTTATTGCTGAAATCTTATCTTTTGTTTGTATGTGATTATAATTGGCCCCATCCTATATTGGTTTTGTTATATTCATCCCTAAATATTTGATAAGTTTGAATTCCCAGTTAATAATTTATTGTTGTTTCCTCTCTTCTGAAGGTGCATAGTTGAAAAGGAGATTCTTTTTTTGTTTGTTTGTTTTTCATTTTAGATACCGTATTGTTGGGACATTTCCTGGATTCCCATCATCCTTAAAAAGGAGATGGTTGACATCTATTGTATATCATCACATCATTAGCAAAAAGCTTACACTTACTCCCCTCAGTTCCCTATCTTGACGGATCGCTTGGGCCAGTGGTTCGATACAAGTGGCACACGGGGTAGTGCTAAGACAACCTCTCTGCCTCGTTCCCTTCTTAAAACAAACTCTCAGATAAGGAACTATTCCCCTTTACCCTTACAGATGGGTGCTGTGGTTTTTGCCTTGATACATTAAAGAGAATCTTAGCCAAATCTTGAGGTTTTGATTTGAAAATGTTTCCAATTATCCACATGTACACATTTCCTTTGCATCTTGTGTATCAGCGTTACTAAGATTGTCCTGGGTTTGTCAGCCAAGTTTGGTTTTCATCAATTAAAACCTGTAATGTAAACCTGCCATGAAGGTTTCACATCAATTGAAGGTAATTCTAGTGTACAACTGGACTTAAAGTTACACTGAGAGTTGATGTTACTGTGAAATTATCACATCCTCACCTTTTGTGTTGGGTAAGTTATCCCCTCTGTCCATGCCAGACCCTTGTATTTAGTGTGTGTGTGTGTGTGTGTGTGTGTGTGTGTGTGTGTGTGTGTGTGTGTGTGTGTGTGTGTGTGTGTGTGTGTGTGTGTGTGTGTGTGTGTGTGTGTGTGTGTGTGTGTGTGTGTGTGTGTGTGCGTGTGTGTGAGAGAGCGAGAGAGAACAGGTATGTCTGTAGCCCTGCTGTGTGGATAGTTGAAGTAGTTGGTCAGATTTTTGTTGCACACTCACCGTGAGACCTTACTGTATGTAGCGATTTGTTGGGTGAGAGATTTGCTGGATACAAATGTGTGTTCATTAATGTTGTTTACTGGAACGCTGTTGCACCAGAAGTATTGATCCGAGCCAGGCTCTCTCTGTGTGCACGTGTGTGTGTGTTTGTTGTAGCAGTGAGACTATCGATCTCTACGTCTCCCAGTAGTGTTTATTCCTACAGCGAGTCTGTCAAAAGCAAAGTGCAAGTAATCCCTCTTCCACACCTTTCTGCTTTTCTTCTCTTCTACAGTTTGTCTCACTCTGTCACATTCCAACATTCTTTTAAATTATTGTATTTGAATTGTTTTCAGTCTCGCTCGCTTGCTTTTTAGTTAAATTCTGGCAATCTTGTTTGTCTGCTTTGATTTTGTTCATTTATTTTCCTGTAAAGTCGCTTTGTTGCAGCTCAGTAAAACCCAGAGGCGCTGTATGAAAGTATATATATTTGGTTTGGGAGCTGTCTGTGTTTGTGCATTGTCACTTTTCTGAGTGTAGATCAGATTAAGCTTAGTGCATTGTGACTAAATTCCACAGATACGTGTCGTTTTTTACAACTGAGTAGAGTCCTATTCGCCGTGTGAAGTGGTTTGTGTTTGAAGCTACGAGGCTCAGTATATCGCTCTAATTGCTTTTGACTTCCAGCTCTTCAAACACATTACCATGACAAGGCAGACTCTGAATCCAAACTGTATTACATTAATTATTTGTCAGAGCTGCTATGTGTCTGATGAAAGCAAAAATACACTTACACACAATCTTTAAAACTGCCTAATAGCCACCCACAACCCAGACTGTGCGTTGATAACAGTTTAAAGGGATAGTTCACCAGCAATGAAAATTCACTCATTATCTGCTCACCACTATGTTGATGGAGGGCTGGGTGAAATGTCTGAGTCCATGAAACACTTTTGGAGTTTCAGGGTTTAACAGTGTAGCCGAATCCAATACAATTGAAGACATTAGTTACCTCTCTTCAGATGTAGTAAAACAAGACAGAAAACATACCATGCCTCCATACTGCTGGTGTGGTGTCATCAAAGTGTCCATAAGCCCCGACCTTCATATTTGACACGAAACAAGATCATTTACACCATAAGCATTTCCGACAGCCCCTGACGCACGTTTTTTTGTTTATAGTAGATCTACACCTGCGTCGATTCTCTTCCCTAAAATCTCTTGAATATCGTCGTCTTTTCTAGTTGACATCTACATCGTCTTCTTCTCCTGCTACATTCACACATGAGTTCACTTTGGACATTTTGCTGACACTGACTGGCCGGGAAAGAAAATGTTCTGGGCAACTCATCCGCACATTTGTCTTCTCACAAACAGCCCCTCTGGAAATTCCTGGAAAATTAGTTTGGGTGAAACTGCTGAATATTTCATCTGGTGTCTTTCTATGGTTTTGAGAGTGAATAGAATAGAATAGAGCGGGGGTTTTTCCACGCTCCAGAAATGAATAAAGTGCAAGTGAGTTAAAAACAATTATAAATTATTGATTTTATATAACTCATTAAAAGGTAATTGATTTTATAATTAGCAGCAAAAGTAAGTAGTTACATTACTTAGTCCAAGTTCCCTTTAAGCAAGTCCACAACCTCCACGCCTCATGTTGCAGATTCGGTATTTAACACGTGTATAGACAGAAACTAAGACATTATAGTCTATAGCAGGATATGTTTTGGTTTAGACTGATAAACAGCTTGCTTTTCCTGCAGTGAGTCAACATTTTCAGAAGTAATATCATCTCCATCTCTCAAATTGTCATCTCTTATCATATTCTGAAATGAGTAAGTGTTGCATTTTACGTCCAGCACAGCCTGTAAATCAAAAAGATGGAGAGAAGAGAAGCAGGAAATCTGAAACATTTGAAGTCACTGTTGATTTGTCACACTCTGATGGGTAAAATGGCACCTGTGCAAATAGGTAATGGGCCATAACAACTTCCTAAATCAATCAATCCTAAATCATTATCCATCTGTGGTGTCATGTTAGTGAAGGGAGCTGTCTCACTGTATCTGTTAAGGAGACATACTATGCTCATATTCAGGTTCATAATTTTAATTTGGGTTCGAAACATCACTTTCCTTATACTGTCCATTGCTGCAGCTCCTCTTTCCATTCTCTGGCTGAACACTTAGTTTTTGCTCGTTTCTCTTTATTTACTTTTATGAAAAGTACATGTCTCCTTTAATAAAATATATTCAGTAATAGTTTAATTAGCCCCAGACACTTGATAAATGAATACGGTATAGTGAGATTCAGGAAACCTGTCTCTGAGAGTCTTGTGTGGCTCAGCAGGCAGACAGTGCAACTAAACCTGCCAAGATGGAGAGTTTTAATTTGCCACTGGCCACCCTTAGCAAAATGTATGCACTTGTGATGGATGGTGGGATCGTTGAACAGATTCCACAGAATTGGTGGGGAGTGGAGTAGTGGGAAGGGGCAACGGATGAGAAGAGAGGTGAGATAGTAATAATAAGATTGGATAAGAGAAGGGAGGGGAGAGATGGAGGGCAGCATGGGAGGAAAGAGGTTGTTCAGGGTTGAGCAGTGAAGCAGAGAGGCTGTTTCCCATCGAGGCTTGGCATTGTGACTCTGTGTGTGTGTGTGTGTGTGTGTGTGTCCCGAGTGAGTGTGTGTGTCCCTGAGTGTGGTTGTGAGTAAGCGTCTGTGAGAGATGATGAGTTTTCAACTCTACAACTCAAGGAGCCAAGTGTCCTCTCACCGTCTCAAAGTCACTTTCCCTCTACCCATCTCCCCATCAGCCCAATGTCACTCGCTCTCCTCCACTCCTCTGTGTCACACTCTCCCTCTCTTCTGGGGGTCCAGTCCACTTTGTCATTAGGATTCACCCCACAACTCCCACCCACTGAACAGAGGAGTGACAAGATCTCTCTCTTCTCTTCCTCCTCACCACAGCTCTGTGCTCAGAATATCCTCCCTAAGATCACTGTAAAACCGTGCTGAAATCCCTCATTTATGTTTGTTGTATTACACCCGATGCAGCATTTCATGTGCCAGGAGTATGTGGAGACTTGTGGAGTGTGTGTGTGTGTGTGTGTGCGCGTGTGATCAGACACACGTGTGTTGTCTCTACTTTTGTCTTTTCTGGGCCGGCCTTGGGATTGCACCTCATTTCTAAATATATCCTCAAAGTGTGCCACCTCTCCTGTGAGCTGCTGGATTCTGTAGTTTGGGGGGTGGGGGGGTGGGGGTGGGTAGACAGAGGTGGAAGAGGGGTGTAGGAATTGGTGGGGGGGGGGGTGAACGATAGAGGGGGGGTGTGCTGTATGTATGAATGTGGGACACAGCAGCTCGCATCCTTTCCTGTGCTTTCTTCCTCTTTTTCTTATCTCTTCTGCCATCACACCATCTCTGTCCCCAGGCTGCCGGGCTTATTTGGGAGGGGGGGGGGGGGGTTATCATTTGGACTGTTTGCATTTGTGTGTGTGTATGTTGAGTGTGTATGTAGCATTTGCAGTCAAGCAACTGCTCATATGTTCCTGTTTTTTTTATGTCATAACGTACATGTCGTACTGAACAGATGCTGTTCTATGTTTTATAGGTGTGTGTGTGTGTGTGTGTGTGTGCGTGTGTTAAGGCATAACTCACATGTTCATAAGCACGCTGGAGGTACACAGCAGTATGCAGTCCCTATACACCCCTTGTGTGTGTGTGTGTGTGTCTGTACTTCTATCTTTGTGAAGACCTTACAGAGTGAGGACAATTTGGCCTGTCTTCACTTTCTGAAAGCGTTTTGAAGGTCGATGTAATAGTTTGTCGATTAAATAAATTTGTATATTTGTATATGCAGTATTAATAACTGGGCACACAACAAATCCAGGAATTCTCACCTTGTACAATATTACCAGTAGAATCTACAGTCCACGTCACGTCTTTATCGTTAAACAAAGGCTGTAAAGGGAATTTGAGGCTGTGTGTGTGTGTGTGTGCATGTGTATGTTTTGTACAATAGCTGCCACGTGTGGTTAATCTCTCTCTGACAAGCTGAGCTGCCAGCGCTCAGGCCCACAGGCCTGGAGTAAAGCCTGGGGAGCGGGGTTGGAAGTCACCCAGCTAGGACTCTCGGGACTGGGCTGGACTGCCTCCAACTCTCCCTGTGTGGGGACTTTTGAAGGGGTTGCAAGGACACTGGTACTCTGTGAAGAGGACACCAAGACAGGAGACAGCGGGGTAGGAAAGAAGTGAAAGGACGGGGGAGCAGATGGAAATGAATAGGAAGTGCAGGCAATGAGTGGGAAAGAGGAAAGGCTGACGTGGTTATGGCTTCGAAGAGCAGTGTTCCCTGTGGAGAAAATAACAAATTCACCTTATGTTCGACTCTTTAGCAGGACTTTGTCAGACGTCCCCGCAGTGAGCTTTGTTCAGATGACTCATTGGACCTTGTATGTTAGATGACGCTTGCTACTCATTGAAATTACTTGAAAACTTGAAATTAGATTTTGCTCCTGCAGTTTGTCTGTCTCAGAGTGATTTCATACAAGCAATGCTATACTATACTTGCCACGGTAGTGCAAAGGTGTGTAAATTCAATAGCAACAAAACCTAATTTGTAAACGTATTCACCCAGTTTCAAATGGGCTTAATTGCCTCAATTAAATAACCCTCTTGACACCAACTGTAAAGATACAGATGGTGCAATTTCAGTGAGTTTCTTTTCTCTAATTTCCCTACTGACACAGTAATCTTAGAAAGAAAGAACACATTCAAAGTTCACCATCTGTATCTTTACGCACAGCGGTGAGAGAGTGATAATTTATATTTCTCTGAAACCTCAGAGACTGTGCTCTAATCCATTTAAAATGGATCACATTCAATTCATGTTCCCTGAATTAAAGAATTGAGTCTGTGCCTCGGCTGAACTTCCAATAGACAGTAATGAGAAAGAACTTATCTTTTCAAGCAGGAAGTACAGATTTAGAAAAATTTTAATAGAATACAGTGTCGTCATCATCTTACATGTAATGGAGATTTGATGCCATTGACACAACACTATACAGACACTCTAAGTCATTTGAATGTTGTCATGCACCTGGTTATCTGTATGTAACATGCTTTCTTTTTTTTTTTACCCCTGTAAGTCTCTTAGAAAATAACTCAAAAATGCACAAATGGATGTGAGTGAATATTATTTGGCAGTTGGTCTCTAATGAATTAACTGTGGAAATTGATAGTTTAAAAGTCAAGGTGCAATCAATGCATGCAGCATTTCTCTATTGCTCTCAGTGTAAAATGCACTTGCTGTTATCTCTTAACCAAAGTCGTGGACTGATTTGCCTGAGTGTATACATCTTTGGAACAGCTAGTATTCTGTCCTACACTGTCTTTAACTTATCTCTTTAGTCTTGGTGGTTTATTTTCAGTTTGGTCTCCAGATCAAACCAGTGTTCCTAGTTTATCGGTTAACGTCCGACACCAAATAATCTCCTTTCAGTTTGTGTAGAAGTGTATAAACTAGTTGATTGAAGACTTCTTCACTTCTCTACTGTTGTTTTTGCCCCTTTTGGGTGGGACAGTTTACAGAACAGGATTAGATCCTTTCAGTTTTGAGGGACCAAGTTCAGACTGAATACTGCATGAGTCTAAAGGATGTAGGTGAATTCACAGTCAGCGAGTGTGTGTCTCGTTCTCATATAAATAAACGAGGAGCCAAATCTAGTCTGACTGCACCCGACTCCACGCACTTTAAAGCTTAGATCCACCCAATCAGAGGTCTAATCAACCCCACTGACTGAAAACACATTCTCACAATGTGCCATTTGCCGCATCTGCCCCATAAACCAACACTGAGTCACACAGAATTCCTTTTAACTTGATGTAATTTGATGAAGTCTACTTACCAAATCGTATCAGTATTGAGGGCATGTCGGCTCTCCCCAGACAGATTGATACAAACAAACAACACAACATGTTTATTTTTACCGCCGTAAAGAAAAGAAAACGTGTTTCTGTTTTACAAAGCAGCATTGTTGGATCACAGACACACACACACACACGCACTGCAGAGAGGGGATCCATGTGAGAAATGTATTTCCAATACGACCAGGAGCTTAGTGTATTCTGCGTTAAGAGGAGAGCAAAATGAGCAGTTTTTCTCCAAGGAAATATCTAGAAAAAGATTGGACAGCAGCTACAGCGGTATTACAGATAGTATGTGGTAAATGAGCTTAGACCGTGTTAGTCAACAGGGAGATAACTTGCTCTCTCTATCTTGCTCGCTCTCTCTCTTCATATTTTTTCTCAGCTCTCATTCATTCCATCTTTCAATATATTCACTGCTGTTACAAATCTATTTTGTCATTATTTCTTCTTTAGAGAACTGTGTGTGTGTGTGAGGGAGAGAGAGATAGAGAGATACAGCATTCCTGTGTAGTTGAACTGTGAGAGCATGTGTGTGGATCAGTGTGTGTTTGTGTCTGCCACGCTTATGCATGCCTTCCTCCGAGGCTGGGTATAAATCATCATTAGAGGTGGCAGGTGTGTGTGTGATTGTGTGCGTATGTCTACAATCGGACTGACTGCAACAACTGTAGCTACCCATGCTCAACAGGCTGTCTTATTGTTACAGCTGCACTGCTCCGTTTCAGACCGTTTCAGAGACCAGGGACTGCTGTAAAACACACACACACACACAAACACACATACACACACACACACACACTGCACTGTCATTGGGTGAGGTGACCTTGCACATTGATGAGGGACGGGTTGATAAACTCTGCTGAGTGTGTGTACACCACCAACATTAAATGGTTCTCACAAGACTCACAGGAAAGTCGGTGTATTAGTGGATCTGTGCTTGTGGTTGCTGCAGAGAAGCCATTTTACCGTCTGACAGCACAGGAGGCAGAAGCAATAATTCACACTGACTCTGTGCCTTCAAGCCTACATAGAAAAACCTGGGTTAGGCCATAACTATATTTCACATTGTAGTCATGTCAGAGTTTCCTATCCCTTTGGGTTGAATACATTTTGTGTCATACAAATTATAATTACAACATTGGAAACCATTGTAACCTTGTGAGTCCAACCTGACCACAAGACTATAACACAAGTCCTTTTAATTATTCAAATTGCATGAGGTGCAGTGTGTGTTCTACATTACTTACAAGAGAAGTTTTGGAGAGGTCCAGAAACAATTCAGAATACAAACGCAAATGGGACATGGGGTCAGTTCTTGCGTAGGTACAAAGGTTCAGGCATTTCATGGTAACAGACGACTACATGTGTCATTGAAATATTATCAAAGCATTTCATTAACTAAAGGCCAATTTATGCCTCTCCGTTGTTTCTATTACGGACAGATAAGACCGCCCTATCCGTCGTGAAACGCCCTCTCCGAATGCTTCGGACAGCTTTTCGTACACGTCTGTTTTTTCTAACTATCCGTCTTCATGTTGGAGACCCGACGGACCGCTCTTGGCTGTGATTGGTCCGCGAACGACATCATTTCCATATGACGTCATTTCCGTATGACGTCATTTCCGTATTTCCGGACCTCAAACTTCCTGTTTACATTTTAGCAACAAACACGAACACAACTATGATTCTACGATTAATGTGACGTGTGTGTTAAGCCAGCGGAGTTGTCCGGCTGACGGTGGCTCGTTAGAGCACTGAGGGCATGTGTGCACGGTCACATACGGTTATAACGAGCTTTCAAAACGGCGCTAGCAGGCTAGGCTAGCGGGCTAGGCTAGCCACCATGCTAACTGCGGTGGTAACAGTGCAAGAACCCGCCGTCACGACTTTAATTCCACTTCTATCATGACACTGTTTCTATAATACCGTCAGGTTAGAAGCAAACACTGGATAGTAGTTGTTAGTGCCGGGAGTCACTGCTGACTGTGTGTGGAAGCTGGGGGGGAGCTAGCTCCGGGTAGCTTCTAGCTACATGTAGCCTCAAGCAGATTCAAGCTGTGGAATCAGCAACACAGTTCGGAAACAAGACCGGGGAACCGCTGCGCTAAGAAACGATTACATCAGCATCTTGACCCGCTGGGTGTCACTTTATTTAGTTCTGTTAGTTGCCATGGTTCAGTGTGTGGGAGGCCGGCTAACATGTAAACAGAGACACGTGGACTTCTTCTTCCCAAATGGGGTAGGCTTCTCTGAGCTCGTCTTCCGTTGCGCCACCTATGGGTTTGGCGGGGAATTGTTTTTAGACGGATAGTCGTCGGAGAAGTAAAAATCAAAAAGACTCTTTGCCCCCCGCTGAGACCTCTCCGAGAAACGGACACGTAGTAGTATATAAGAGCCTTAATAACCACACCAGCATTATACCCTATAGCTATCATAAAGCTTGTTATGCCCTAATTTAACTTTGTTTGACCTTATTTTACCAGCACAAGGCCCAAGTTGTGGAGAGTTTTAAAATAAGAGGCTGACTGACTTAGACAATTATTTATACTATAGGAAAAGGAAAATAAGCAAGAAAATTGAAATGCATATATCAAGGGAAACAGCCTTTTAAATACATGCTTAAATATGTATTCATGAGTCTTTTTTATATGAATCCAAATGATTATTTTCATTCTTCTTATTTAGTTGTGAATTATTCTATGCATTTTAAATAACCTACTTATTGATTGTTTTGTTATTTGTGTAGATCCCTCATTAATTTGAAGTATTAATTGTTGGTTTCTTAATATTTTTATTTATTTATTTGTTTATTCATAGATTAATAGATTTACTTGTTACCTATTGCAATTCTTTGATTCTATTGCCATTTCCATGATATTGCTGGTCCTCCACACATGGTTGAGGATCATATCCCGAAAAGTTAAGGATCACTGGTATCCTCAGAAATATTACTAAATTGACACACACACATAATGGTAAAAGAATAACACAGTACCACTTCCTGTTAATAAAGATAGAACTACATGATGTCCATGTATTTGTTCTCTTACGAATTCCATCTCCAGATGAGTCATTTGTGTCTCTTGATACTTTCTTGCTATATGAAATTATATGAAAATACTTACGGTCATTCGCAAGGCATTCTGGGAACCCCTAGGTTTCATGTGAGGGTCTGAAAAATCTCTGTTTGGAGGGCTATAGAGCCCTACGCCTTAGCACTACCCCTCCGTCCCATCAGGTATTGGGACAGCTTACCCCTACACGTGAACGCGCAAAATGAAGGGGAAGGGCCAAAGGGTGAAATTGGAGTGGGCCCCAGTGATAGATGATGCTGGAGTCACAGCAGTAGAGGAGACCAATGATTAAGAGTTAGCGGGACATTATTAATGATAATTTCCTGCTGCCCTCTGGATACGGCAACAAGCTTTATTCTTCAGGAAGCTCACAGAGAGTGAAGGAGAGACGCAGGAACTGTCTCTGTCCTCCCAGTCTCTTTTCTTTTCATCTGATTTGTTTGTCAGTCAGTGTCAGATGCTCCCCACTTGTCCTCTCAGCTTTCAGGCTTAATATTAATATGCGATTTGTATCAGTTTGGATATTTCACTGTATCCAGCACGCTGACAATCCCTTAGCTTCTGGCTTCATTCACCTGGCAGGCCTCCAAAACTCTGACAGTTTGCTTGTGTCTCTGCCAGTTGCTGTGTTGAGGGAAGTTTCACAACTGACACTTTTGGTGTGTGTGTTTTGAGTTTTAGTGAAGACCACCAGTTTGAATTATGGACCTGACTGAGTGAACTGTGTCTGGGTTTAGACTTTGTTTTGAGATTCAGATTAGAATTTTAGGGTTAAATTTTATTCAGGGTTAGGGTATTGGGAATTTAGTTGTGATGGTCAAGGTTAGGGTAAGGTGCAGAGAAGACATTATTGTAATGAGTGTCCTCACTAAGTACTAGTATATGAGTGTAAAGAGTCCTCAGTTTGATCCAGAGACCCACTATCCTCTGCCTACCTTCTGAGTGAGTGTGTGTGTGCGTGTGTGTGTGTCTGTTGGACACCAGGCAAAAGAAAATCAATGGTATTAATTTGCGGAGGCAGTGGTGTGAGCTGAGGCAATCTGCTGCATACTGGGCGCCACGCTTTGCTCTGATTTACCACACACACAGAGACACACACACACACACACACACACACACACACACACACACACACACACACACACACACACACACACACACACACACACACACACACACACACACACACAACCTCTCCAAATGGCACCTTTCCTCTTCTCTTCTCCACTTTGGTTTGCATTCAGAGACAGTATCAGTTTACAGCTTATGAGGCACACTGGAATGTCACGCTTCACCCGCTACCTGCCTCTCACTTTCAATCAAACACACATACTTCTGACTTTGTGAGAACCGGTTTGAGGTATAGATCTTACAGTTTTAAGACATTTAGGCCAGTCCTTACTCTCTGACCCATCTTTAAAGGGTTGCTTGAGGTTTAACACTTTGGTTTATGGTTGAGAGTTTGGTTTAGGTTATAGTAAGGCAAGGTAGGTTTTTATATCAATGCAAAGTCACACACACACACACACACACACACACACACACACACACACACACACACACACACACACAGACGCTTTCTCTCTTTATCGTGGTGCAGGTAATTAAAAGGCAGGTTGCTCCTCCATGGTGGCAGGAGGGAGGAGAGCACTGGAGGGATGGGCAGGGGAGAGTCACCACCACACACAAGCCACACACTCTCTGCCATCACACACACACACCATACACCCCCTTCATTACAATAGAAAACATGGGCCACATTGTGACAGATGGAGAGGGTTTACTGGCTTTGCAGTACTGGCGGTAACAGACTAATCTGCACTAACTGGTCTGCAATTAGCAAAACCTTCATTTTTTTCTTTCAAAGTTACAGTTTAATAATGGCTTGTAAAGGCTTTTTTTATATCACAATTAATAAACCTTAGTAGATGCACCAGAATATCATTGCCTAATGAGAAAATGACTCAGACTTACTGACACACAATTGGGTAAAGAAGCATTGCAGCACGCACTTGAGTTTGCAGATTCCAGGCAATCTTTAATACGTTTTATCTACACAACAGTTCTGCATTCTGTTTGAGTTTAAAAGTCAAATTATAGAAAAAAAATTATACTCAGGGTTCATACGCATGCTGGAAACTCTTCCAGTTATGAAACACTCTAGAAATGTATTAGAATGTCAATATATCCTGGAAATAATCTTACATGATTCATCTTGAATTTTAACCCCTGGCTTAGATCACATGCGTAAACATCAGTCTATATTTTGTTTGACATTTAACTCAGTGTTGGTAAGAAGCTGTGCTATATGACAGGTATGCCCTCCCCTTTAGCTCCTGTAACTGTAGGTGCATGTAACAAATACAATGTTATCATTTAGCTTTGACAGTAACTCACAGTTTACAGTGTACCTTATAGTTTGATGTCCTTTATTTTGAAACGATCATAAAGTACACTCGAGGGCCATGTGAGCCAGTGTTTAGAGTAAACTGGCACATTTCAAGTACGTGTTCAAGTAATTCAAGTAACAAAACCATGTTTATGACTAACAGGAAGAGGTCATGGTCAAGAGGTTATTGTACAGTGAGAAGTGATGGATGTAGGCATCACCAGTAATTGAGACACTTAACCATGAACTCTGCATCATTAAAAGTGGAGACATAAAAAATGGGGTTAAATGTGTGAATACGAGGTCTACCATAAAATTATACGACCATTTCTGACCGATTGCTGTCCAGAATTTTCAGAAAACTATCCTAGAAAAGTCCCTAAAAAATGTATCTGAGAAGGAGTGGGAATACTGATACTGTTGTTGAAAAGAAACAATATGTTAACATTTTAATAAAAGTTAGTATATAACTGATGTGTACAAGGGCAAAAACATGTGGGGTTGAATGTTTATTAATCTGAAAAGAATGACTAATGCCAAAATGACTCTAACATAAAGACGGCTGAACTACATGTCTATGCTAGTTTTTTATAGTAACAAATATAAACTAATAATAAAGAGTTCAGCTCGTCAAAAGTTGAAGCTGTTTTGTCCTGTCTGTGTCAGGACTTATTATAATCTGTATTTAACACCGTCTCCCTCTCTGAGCTAATATTCAGACAGCCACCTTCCGTCAACTCCAAACTGAGTCAGTTATCATGTTTTATGAGTTATTAAAACCGCCATTGTTCACACATTTTTCATTGCGACAACTAAAACTGAGTTTGATGAAGTCAACGGGACATTTTTCATCTTTTTTATGATGGTTGATGATCTCAATGATGTTTTTCGATAAATGTGTCTCTCATTTAACATGGGGGTACACATTAGGGCAGCGATGGGCCTACATTACTTACAGCTATTTATTATGGCATCTAGGACGCATTTGCATCATAGTGGTGAATATTTGGTATATTTACTAACTAAATGAGCTGCCAATCTCCATTACAGCATCAGTGTTTATCCTCGGATTTCATTCACGCACACTGGCCGTGATAAAACCGCCTTTGTCGCTGTTACACGATTAAACTCACACACGTATGTACTGTTATGAGATTTCAGTACACACACAAAGCGCATTGCTCTCCCTTTCTCTCTCCTTGTGTCCAGCAGCACAACAGACATGACTAATCCACTGTAGAGTGTCTTAATCCAATCAAACCTGATGTCTGCTGAACCGAGGCGCACAGGGCCACTGCTCTGATATTGTTAAACATGTGCCTACAACATACACACATTTTCACACAGTACCTAAGCTTGCATTGCTTTATGCTATCTATAAAGACTGATAATATTTTGTATTCTAAAACTCTGCCATCAGGTCATCGGTTATTTTAGTAATTCTCGACTTACCATGTCATTTTTTTTTAAATGTTGTTGGATGGAGCAAAACATATGATCAAGTGAGTTATGATCAGCATATGTTTTATCAGCCATAGGTTGATTGGGACTGGAACATTTTAATATCCATAATTTTATAGATTAATAAACTGGACCATTGCAATCATGACATATCGAATATTGGGAATTTCATTATTTTTTTTACATATTGTGATAAAATTGTCAGCCATAATAGCCAATCCTGTCAACTTTTATCATGGTAGCTGGTATCCTACTGCTGATCATGACTGACATGCATGGTTGCACACAGTTTAATTGACTGTGCTTCAATTTTAAATAATATTAACACTGCACTGAGCTGCCAGGTGGTGGTTGTGTGGTTGAATGATTGCACTCTACCATTTCTTAGTGTTAACACGCTTTGTGTTCCTCAATAGTCCTATACACTCTCAAATAGGGGCACAAAGCACAGTTCAAACCCCAGTGGGCTTTTCTGAATGGGGTTTGCATGTTCTCCTCAGTTCTGTATGGGTTTTCTTAAGATACTCTAACTTCCTCCCACAGTCCAAACACATTGGGGGTGAGGTTAATTGACTCTAAATTGTCCGTAGGTGGTTGTGTGTCTCTGTATGTTGGCCCTGGGATCTGCTGTCAGCCTGTCCATGTTGTATCCTGCCCCTCTACCAATATCAGCTGGGATCGACTCCAGCATCCTCCCGTGGCCCTCAAAGGATAAGTGGTATAGATAATGGATAGATGGAAGGACTGATGGATAAATAGATACGATACCATTTCCCCTTGACAATACAGATTCTGATACCTGGACTTCGTATTGGCAGAAACAGAGTACTGATCGGATAGCAGTTTTAGTCGTTCATTTTTGTTGTTAACTCATTGTTGTCTATTTGCTGTTGTTAGCGGGTATAGAGATTACAGAGGAAATGTTGTGTCAGTGCTTTTGTCTGTCATCTCAGCCGAGGACAAAAATAATCTTTAATACCAGAGACCCTAGACTTTCGCCTGTTATTGAATAGCTCAGGAGTCATTTTCTAGTCCTTGTGTCGGGAGGAAGAAACTCGCACAAGACAAATGGTCCAATTCTACTTTAACAGGCCCATTCATATTGTAATAGAGGGCTGGAGCAGAGAAAGAGAGCCAGGACATTAGGAATGTCACAGTCAGCCTTACTCACAGAAATCGAAAAAAAAAAACATAGAGGGAGACGGAGAAAGAGAGAGAGGATTTTCTCTTTAATTTTCTCTGTTGTAGATGTACTACCTCAGGGATATTCTGCCATCTGATCCACTTTAGTACTGTGGCAAACAGCCAGGGCATCTTTTCAATTACAGAGAAATGGATAGTGTGTGTGCATGTGTGTGTGTGTGTGTGTGTGTGTGTGTGTGTGTGTGAGCACACATGGAAGGACAAAGACACGGAAAGGCAGAGGGGAAAAACAGTAATAAAGAGATTCTGAGAGAAAGCATAGCGCAAAACATCAGAGGTGTAAACCAAGAGGGGCCTGTATTTGTCCATTGCTGGCTCAGGACTTGTCAAAAAGGAAGAGACCAAGAGCCAGGTGAGTAAAAAAGTGTGATGGAAGAGTGTGGGAGAATAAGAGGGATTTGCTAGGGGGAGAAAATACTGCTCCCCCTCTGTCTTTAAGCCGAGCAATAATTTAAAGCCTCGGCCCTCTGAAGCCTTGGATCCACATTGACTGGTCATCTTAAATCAAATCAGGGCACTGGGCTGCCTGAGTGTGTGTGTGTGTGTGTGCGAGCATGTTTGTGTGTTGGTTCATACACACATACTCAGAGAGCCCCTGGTCTACTCTGAATTATTGACGGTGGAGAATAATTGATTGGTTCACCTTCAGGCCTATCAGCCCTCCGTCTGAGTGCACCACCTCATATCAGCATGCCTCCTCCTCTTTTACTCTCACTCCCTCACACACTGCCTTTGCCTTTTCATTCCCCTCTTTCTCCACCTACCTCTTTTTTTCTAAAGGCATTGAACCACTCAAGATAGTTTTGGTTGTATAGGGTTGGAAATACCTGAAACGGACAAAATTCAACTTCAGAATAATGTTGCCCCAGTACAATGCATATTAAATCAGTTTGGGATAATCATTAAACCATCAAAACAGCAGTGTGCATTTCCCCAAAATGTCCATATCACTTAGGATATTCTGCAGACTGCACTGTCAAACCTTTTTGAGCATACACACTTACTCATTTAGTCTAAATGATACTAACATATCATTTAGACGGAGAGGTCTTATAGGTGAATATCTTAAATCCTCAACACATCAACTGAAATAATCTGCATTGGTTAATCCCATTAATAAAATGGAAGTGTATGTGTGTGTGTGTGATTTTGATGATGACGCCTCAGATTCGCAAACCATCTCCTACAGCTGCTTCTTTTTCCCTCATTTCTCATCACTTCCTCTGTCTGTCCTCGGAGGTGCCGTGACAGCCCTAGCCATGACACGCTGTGCAGTATGTGATCAGTCATGACTAGCTATAGTGCACTGGGACATGCATCCAATCAATAACATGATTCCGCAGGCAGGAGACTGCCATGACATACAGCTGCTGCACTGACGTAAAGGCACAAATACACAAATACCACACACACAAGCCGAGGTGCACCCACATGCTGGGCAGACGTACAGCCCAGCTGCTTTGACAGGCTGGAGATGAGGTGGGGATGGATGGATAGATTGAACGATGGATGGATGGATAGATGAATAGGGGAATGGAACAAAGGTAATGGAAAGAGGTGAATGGTGCAGATGCTGTTACTGAATCACTGTCTCTGACGATGGAGTCTTACACACACTCTCCTGCTGAGAGCTTTACTGTTTATGATAAGTCTCCGGGTATGGATTTTTACAAGCTCCATAACTCTGATGGCTATAGGACTGGGGGGGGGGGGGCCTGGCGGTCCCACAATTTAAAACCCAACAAAATATAGAGCCCAATTACCAGCTTACTGTACAAATCTTCCAGTCGCAGAATGCTCATTGCATTTCTTGGGTTGTTTGGAGTCCTTTATCAATTCACCATCCCTTTCCCACTTCTACAGCCAACAAGGAAAACATAGCTTCTTTCGGACATGCACAAAACTCTGGAAAACCTCCAGAGAGGCTATATGGGAGAACTCAAATGTCCACGCGAGAGACCCCAGACATTCTCCGGAGTTTCTTTTGCCAGCACCTTAGGTAAAAAAAAAAAGAATATAAATATTTCAGGATGAAAAAGCGGTGCCACACACGTAGTTGACACCACCGAAGATGTCATGCAGGCTTTCGGTGACAAGGCCGAACGCCATTGTCGATTATGTTGGAAACAAAAACCCATACTCCTTGCAGCAGAATTCATACGTTACGTCCTGCCTCTGCCTGCTCACCTCAAAGCTTTGTATATTTCTGTTTTTTTTTGTAGGTTAAGCAGAGAATGACTGCTGCATTGTTCATATGTGTAAGGCAAAGCCAATAGAATGTTGTTCAGACTTTAACCGGAGTTTGTGTCTGAAATCGTTTATTAACAGTTTCTATTGAGAGTATGATGTCACATAACACACTATGTATTTTATATATATAATAATAACTTTATCTGTATAGCATTTATCTTAACAAGGTTACAAAGTGCTTCACAAAAAAAAATCCATGGCAAAAAGAAAAATGAATTGTAATGTATTCAATTCAAATATATACAGAATGTATCAACAACTGCAAAGAATTTCTTACAATAGATAATACAATAATCGTCTCATAGTCGGTGCATAATTCAAATACTATTTATGTTTATTGCGTTGGACCCTGTTCTCTTTATAGTTCCATTTCAAACTGCTGGAACTCCCTAAGCACACTGGTGATAGTATAACAGAGCGCAAACTGCACACTCTGATTCAGCATTATTTCAGCTACAGTGGCGGTGCTGCAAATCCCCCACTGGCAATTCTCAAATCTTTTATGTTTGTGTAAACAGTCTGCACCGACCGCTTGTGGTATCCATATCAGTGTTGTGCTGGTGGGAAGCATGCAGTACCTCAGGTGTGTTATGCAAATACGTGAACCTGGATTAGACAAATGGGAGAGTTGGGATAATATAATCCTCCCTCCTGTACACTTCATTATAATATTCACACCACAGCTGCAGAGGCCTTGTCCTGTCTATTAATCCCTCTGACTCCACCCATCTCGGAGAGAGGGAGACAGTGGGAGACAGAAGCATCCTTCTAGTGTCTCCTCACCCACTGCTTTCTCCTCTGAATGTGCTGACTCCACCGGAATACCTCACTGCAACAAGACAAGTCAATTAACCTGCATGCATCTCTGCTCGCTCCCTCGCGTGGAGGTGTGGGCCTCTCCGGGAGTTTGTGTGCATCCCAGCCGGGTGATATGTGTGCGTGCATTTAAATGACAGACAGGCACTCGCTAATCTTGCCGCCATAGGTTGCCCCCACAGTGTGCTCACACAAATGCGGCGCACACAGTGACAGACACACAAAGTCCATCCTGTCTCAGCCAAGATAATTAATCATTAAAATGTATTTCTACAGAGTGTTTGTTTTATGGGCCTCTGTCACACTGAGTCCCGCTGCATGCATGCTTCTTTTTTTACTATCACACACTGGCAGAGGAACACGACTCCTCCATGAGACAGCGTGATTAGATGGTCCTCAGTCTCAGCTGGGTGTCTGTCTTAACGGTGACAATGTGGAGAGGAAGAGAGGGAGAGAGAGAATGGGTAATTGAGACGGACAGAGTGAGAGAGAGAGAGAGAGCGACTACAGTACATGCCACCAGAGGTAATTAGCAGAGCAGCTGTTTGAGAGGGGGAAACTATAGTGTGACACTGCGGGAAGGAGCTGGGGGAATAATTAACCGGTAACACCCGTCATGCTTTCACAAAGAGGAGATGTGTTATTCCACTTGTGCTCTCCACTGAGGAACACCAGACATCCATGCATGGTCCGACACCCACTGACTTACAGCCTGCAAATCCTCATCGAGTAGTTGGATGGAAGAGGCGGTCACGTGACGAGCGTGTGCATCATGTATCCGCTCCACTGGTCAAATTTACGGCATGTTAATTAGGTATTGATTATCATTCTGTCAGTGATGATGTAGAATTTCAGGTCTGTTGGTGGAGTAGGTGCTCTGTATGGATCTCTCTGCACAGTCACGTTAGAGTAGCTTTCCACCCGCAAACAATTCCATTAACATTTTGCTAGGGAAGGTTATCTTTAGTTTGAGGTTAGGGGTTAAAGGGATAGTTCATCCAAAAATGAAAAATAATAAAACAACAGGAAAACCATAACACGCCTCCATACTGCTCGTGTGGTGTCATCCAAGTGTCCGGTAGCCCCGACGTTCATGCTCGACCGGAAACTAAGTCATTTACACCAAATTCTGGGAGGTGTAAATGTTGAGACTGTGGGAAATGTTAACCTCTGCTAGCTTAGCCTCTTCCTCTGGAGTTTTAGATTTAAAACTTGGTGTGAATGACCTTGTTTAGTTTTGAATTTGAATGTCGGAACTTCCGGACACTTGGATGACACCACATGAGCAGTAACGAGGCATGTTATGTTTTCTTCTGATGTTTTATTACGTCTGAAGGCTTGTCACCAATCGGCTACACTGTTTTCTCCTGAAACTCCAAAAGTGGATCATAGGGGTGGCATAGGGGTGAGTAGATAATGAGTGAATTTTCCTTTCTGGGTGAACTATCTCTTTAAGGTTAGAGTTACTCTCCATGAAATGCATGCAAGTCAAAGTCATGTCCCCATCTGTCAATATAATATATTCAATCAAACCTTCTCAGCTGAACACTCGTGTTGTTTCTTTGCCTCAATACACTCCAGCATAACCAGGCTGCAATACATTTTTGATAAATCAAAGTAATAGGACTCGGGATGTGACATTTTTCAATGATTTTCTTTACTTGTCCATCAAGTTTTGAAGAGTTAGAAAAAATCTTTCACCCAGTAACTAAACACAACAGTATTGGTGTGGGAGCAGTAACAGAAATTAATTTGATTTATTAAAAGTTTAATCCACATCATATTGATGATATGGATTTAAATTCAGTGAAATTTACAACATTTTTAGGAGCAGATCACTAACACATAATTGTATAAAATAGATACATTTATATTTGCTTAATGTATCCTTTTTCTCATCGTCACTACCATTGCTCAATATATCATGGTCACATACAAGGCTGCTCTGCATTCTTTCCATTTTGGGAAATGAGATTGTTTAAATTAAATTCAATCATGACATTTGCACAGTTTAAAAACAGTGTATCTAGTGTATATATTGTAGTTCTCTGTGTGCAGCTGGATTGATGTTCTTTTACAGTCGCTCTGCAGTTCAGGGTGTCATCCATGAAGACTCGACTGCACAGCAGCAAACAGAGTTACAGTAGAAATGGTCATCCGTCTCTATATATCCACTATTGTAGCAGTAACCTGGTTATGGTGCACCTAACCACAGCCATGTCATATCCCCAGTGTCACATCGCCTGGCTCGCAGGCACTCACTGTCTCTTCAGAAAACACTTCAGATCGCTCTTTTTCAGGAGCAGCATCGGAGCTACTCAAATGATCAGATTAAGTCCTCCTTCACGGTGAAAGAGGGAGAGGAATATTGTTAAATGTAGACTTTCAAAACATAAAATGATAAGAGCAACACTTCTGACTATCTGATATTGGCTTGCTCTCTTTCTTACAAAATATGATGCCTATATCATTGTGTGTTTTTCCGGCAATATTTAAAGTGTTTTCCAAAGACCACACGTTGGTGTCAGCATGCTCTCAACTTTATTTCCACTCAGAGGTTTGAATGGAAGCTTTCTGAGACACTGTAGTTGGGTGGGATAAATTCCCAAAGGCTGTTTACTTGAACACAAATATTCTAGAATTAACTAGATTAAGCAAATAGTCTGGATAAGACACTGCCTTGTAAACTGCATTTTCGGGTTAGCTTTACCTGAAGAAAAGATAACTATATTAAGACCTTCGTCGCATTATGTAGACATGTATACGTCTTTATTGCATTTTAGAATCTACTGGAGTTTTCAGAGCATTTCTTGACATCGATGAATGCCCTGGGTTTATCAGGATAGAAAAATAAAAAAAAGAGTTGAAGCTTTAACTACATATAATAAAACACCCAAAGATGCTTTACAGTACATTTAGTTAATTTTGGTTGGGGTTTTTAAACTACAAGAATAAAGTTGGACGTAACGGTGCTGTGGATGTAATGACATGGATCATATTTAGACTATGCTCTGAAACATGTAAACAGTCAAATAAATGGAATATTCTATTAGCAACTCATGTGAACATCATAATCAAAATAATGTCTTCTTCAAAATAAGGTCAACAGTCTGAATATTGCTGTCCATGTAAGCACAGTCAATGATATATCTGTACATTTACACTGGTGCATTCGTTTCCTCCTAACTAAGGTTGACAGTACACACAAAACAACAATTAAAACTGTCTGCTAAATGCCACTAAATTCTGTGCATCTGCCATGTTCTTTTAATGATGCTCCAGTGGAGGCGGACAAACACAGGAACGTGTCCCAGAGGGCACACACATAAGAATCACAAATAACCAGTCACATTTATCAATTGCTGGTGTATTTAATTGCTCTGCTCCATGTGTAACTTTTGAAAACTTGTGCCGTGGGCTGTGCACACTGTGGTGATTTATGTCAAACATGTTGTTGTCCTCCTTGTAGAAAATCTCCTCTTTTGCCCGTGTGATTATGCCAAATTCAGTTTCCTGCACACTGCACTGTCACTGTGAAGATCCAAGTTCTGTCAAAGCCCATCCACCCCCCGCCTCCTCCCCCTGCTCCCACTCCTTCCCCGTCTGCATCTTGTGGATACATTGGCCTCTTCATTTCAGTGTCCTGTGCAATCATGAATAGACTCCATGGTGTGTTGACTCTGCAAGAGAGCCTGTCAAGTTAGTGTCCACTGCGAGTCCCTTTCGACTGCGCTGAAGCAGTTAGCAGCTGCTCTCTTTGTCCCCTCACACTCCTTGGTAGCGGGCGAGGGTGTGTGCGTATTTCCGCGCCCTAAGCACTCTCTACCTAAAGATTACCCTTCATTTTGCAGTGAGCCTCTGGAGCTGCTGACACAGCCATTTCCTTCAGAGAAACTTTGCATATGTATTGACTCTGTGTGTGTGTGTGTGTGTGTGTGTGTGTGTGTGTGTGTGTGTGTGTGTGTGTGTGTGTGTGTGTGTGTGTGTGTGTGTGTATGTGCGCCCATGTATGTGTGTCCCCATGTCTCTTTCCTGTTCCCTCCACAGTACAGTGCACACTACTGTAGGCTATATTGTAGATCATCCTGTCTTTGATACTGTCCCACCTTTTCATCTTCTTCACTACTCTTCACATTCAGAAGAGAGACTTGTGGTTACTTTGCGTTTTTACCTCATGGCTTTATCTGATCTGTTAATGTTGTTCACAAGTCCTTCAAAGCCTTGCTATCCCATTGGTGTGTGTGTGTGAGACAGTGGACATAAGTGTGCGTGTGACTGTGTATGGATGATGCTGTGGGACTGGTTTTATTCCCAGCGCTCTGAGACAGCAGTCAAATGGGTCATAAATATACAGGAGCATCTGTTTGAGGTCCACACACACACACACACACGGACCGCCCTGGCAACCGGAAGGGTGTTGGATTCTTTCTCCCCTGACAAAGCTGACACCTCCTAGTGGGAGCCTGCATCATTATGGCAACAGGGACAGTTGGATTTGCATATTCATGAATACTAATGAATGTGCTGGAATGGAAATTGAATGTTCAAACTTTTTTTCTTCCTAAGGCCATATGGTGGACAGTGCTCAGGGAGGGACTTGAGTTCACTTTGAATTTGTTTATGCATGCTATTATGGAAAGGATGAAGGGGAGGGCTGAGTAAAGGAGGACGTTAGCGCTGAGTGTTTCTGTTTGAGTTTGAGTCAGTCAATGATGATGACGCAAACAAAGGGAGTCTGACTTGATAATAACAAGGCATTCCTGAAAAGTTATCTCATTCATCCTGCTTATTGCGGTCTAAAAAACTCAAAACAAGATTTGAGAGGCATCTGAAGTTTGAAACACTGTTACTGAGAACATGGGTCTTTATTTCTTGATTCCATGGTTACTATCCATCCACGTAGTGATTAAGGCCAGTACCTGGAAGTGCTTATGAAGTAGTCTAACGGACATAAATTAGTTTACGTAGAATAAGTGAATTTTCAATTTTGGTTTGTTATTCCATCACTACTTGGCCTACTTGGCCTCAAATGTCGTAAATGTAACTTGGTTGTAGTCGGTTGGACACAGCATATGACATGGCCAACAAACAGACAACCATTCACACTCACATTCACAGTGTAATAGTAATAATTTTAATCTTTTTATGTGTTAATGTATGTGTTGTGCTCACTTTATCCGAGTCATTTCCAAACTGCTGATATATCTGCTGTTTTTGAAAATGCATCAATCACAACTCTCACATTAAGAAAGTAGTCTGCAGGATGAGTCAGAGAAAATAGATGCTGCTGTCTGGCAAGTCTTACCCTCAAGATAAACTGTAATAAGGTTAAGGGGTCAAACATTTTAATAAGAAGCAAAGACTTGACTTTGGGAAGCTGCATAAATGAGCAGGAAAAAAAAAAAAGAAAAGCAATTTGATGCATTAAGAAATTCCTCCTCTTTGCGTCTTTGAATCTATTTCCAGCCCTTCTTGTATTTTATCACACTAACACTGAACTGTGCCAACAACAAACAACAGTGTCTCCCTCTTCCTGACTCTCTCGTCTCGCTGTCGCATCCTCCCCCCCCCCCTCATTCCTCCCAGCATCCACCGATGCTTGTGCCCACCCGACATGACAAGCTCATCAGTGTCCCGGGGCTGACTACTGCTTTTAAAAATCCCACTTCCTTTAGTTCACACAGACGCTGAATAATTGCAAAATGTTGTCACCTCCACTAAAATTATAATTGCCACCTCTCCGAAATGAACAGAGTAGATGAAAGTGCTCCTGCAAGCTTCCACTGCCTTTAGTGCACAACACAGGCGTACGTGCGCACATGCACACACATGCACACACATGCACACACATACACACACAGAGAGAAGAGAGAGCATTCCCTGGAGATTGTTGCTCCTCAAACAGGAGACATTTACAAGTGTTCCATCGCATCAGCCCCCCTCTCTCTCAGCTCTGCACCATTAGAGAGGGAGGAATACAGGTTAAGTTGTGTGAAATCACCGTGACAGCACATGCAAATTCACCACAGCCCTCCCACAATGCAACCTGTCAATCTGGAAGGCTCTCTCTCTCACTCTATACTGGCGAGCCAATGAGCTGTGTGTCCATAATCAAATTGAACCTTTTTGTCTTGGCGCTATCGGGATGCTGAAGTGGCACTGCTCTAGGCGCTTCGCCTCCAGTCCATATCTCATCCAGCCAATCGTAGCCCCTGTAGCCCCTGGGCCTTTTTGCTTGTTCTTTTTGTCAGTTGTGTGACCGCATGTGTATGTACGAGTTGTGATTTGCATGTTTATGCAAACCCCCTTGTTTTGAACAACAACATACACATCCCCAAGAGCAGCTCTCACAACACAGTTTTACTCCTCACAACAAAGTATATGGTCTCTCTCTCTCTCTCTCTCTCTCTCTCTCTCTCTCTCTCTCTCTCTCTCTCTCTCTCTCTCTCTCTCGGTGTCTCTCTCGCGGTCTCTCTCTCTATCTCTCTCTCCCTCTCATACTTACAGTTTCTGCCGGATTACTTGGACTCTTGAAGCTTTTCCTGAGAGGAATTCTTTTTGGCCTTTGGCAGGGAATACACGTTGTCTTCTCTGACTGTTTATGTTTTACCGCCCCCAGTTCTAATCACTGCTCAGTATAATTGTCTAATCAGATGTATTCACAGATGCACACATGGCTTTCTCCCTCATCATTATCATGTAATCATCTCCGTGTGTTCTACCACTTCTGACTAGATCTCCTCATTTACATGTAGTCCAGTTGCTTCACTTTTCTGGAATGGGTTCAAATATGGGTCTGTTCATGAAGTATAATTCATATCCAGTAGTTAATGTTATATATTGATAAATACCGGACATTGTCTTTTGTGCACATACGCAAATGAATGTTGATGGTTATCTTATCGTTTGACAGCTGATGCTGGCTAAATGCTTTAATGTTGTCCTGTTGGCGCATCGAATGAACATGTACAATGCAATTCGGCACAACTCAGAGTCAACTTGTTTCTTCATCCAACTTGTACGGTGAAAATTGAACAAGAAAATCCAGAAACAGCCAACCTTCAAAGTCAAGGGGTCAGTCAGGGGTTGGGTGTTAGCTTATGTTGGGATCTTGTTATAACTGCACTATGTCGTCTGCAGTCAGATGTTGAAAAGCAGGTGGATTGTGGAAAACTGTGGAGGACCAGTGTTGTAGAATAAGAGCTGCTGGGATTAATGCTGTTCCCTACAAATAGGAAGTGTCAGATAGAGCAGGGGAAGTTTGGACTCAAGTAGAGTGTGATGTGACACCTATTATCACATAGTGTCCCACAGCACAGCACAGTGAGAGTCAAAGCCCGTCTCTGTACACAGGGATATACTGATTATACACATGAGCACACACTTTCTCACTAAAGAGGCACACATGAATGTGCACAAGGACATCCTGTGCCTTAGAATGTGTGTGTGTGTGTGTGTGTGTGTGTGTGTGTGTGTGTGTGTGTGTGTGTGTGTGTGTGTGTGTGTGTGTGTGCGTGCGTGTGTGTTTTGTGGTATGACCAAGTCCCCAGCCGCTTTATTTGCCTGTTTGGTGTTTGTTGTCACAAGCACAATTTGCATGTTGATATCATCTCATTATGATCTTAAACTGAGTTGATGAATGCAGATTATGCATCTTGGTCCTCAGCTAGTTGCTGCAGTGCGTGTACATGTACATACACATGTACATGCACACACATATGCATGCAACACACACACACACACACATTGGGATCTTCAATGAATATGTATGTTCTGCAGAATGACAGAGAATAAAGAGAGAACAGTCTTGTCTTACACACTCTTCCCCCGCTCTTCCAGTCAATACAGAGAAGTGAGGGAGAGAAAGATTGCAGCGAAGGACATGAGGAGGGTTATCTGTTCTGTGTTTTTTTCTGCTTTTTACTTCCTCACCTTCTCTCAGTGGGACATGCTTCTCTCTTTTCATTTCTTTCCTTTCCTGTATCTCAGAAGGGATAATGAGCTAATGTGTTGAAACCACACAGGGCCGATGGCAGAAGAGGCAAGGATGTCAGGATTTCTAAAAGTGGAATGACCAGGAGAGACAAAGATAAATGCCTCCCACCATTTACAACAAACTTGTTGCAGTGTCTTTTCCTTTTAATGGCCCTCAGTAATTAGTGTTGAACCCACTTTCTACTTTCTGTCTCCTCTACCCCTCACTCTCCGTGCCCATCGTTTAATCACTGCGTGAGATGAAGTGATAAAAAGCTGAGCCGGTCTGAGCAGACTGAGCAGGGCAGACGAGGGGGAGAGAGGATGAGCAAGTGATGTCTGGATTTAGACGGTGTTTTTAGGCCACTGTGCTCTGTTACCAAGCAACAAACAGAAAAAAGTCCTGAGTCACTGGGTTTCCGTGGTGAAAGTGGCCGACCTCACTGTGGTCGAGGTGAAAGGTCAACACAGCCCTCTTTCCAAGAAAATATTGACTCAGTACTAACTGCAGGAGAAAGTCAGGAAACAGAGGAAGGGAAGGGTCTGATGTTATCTTCTGTTCTCAATCGGAAAGGATTGTAGGGTTTGTGTGTTTGTGTTTTCATTATTATACATGTACTTTATGGAGTATGTGCCTATGATTATGTATGTCCATCATACCCATAGTGGACCCAACTTGAATGCACGTTTTTGTGTGTGTGTGTGTATATTTCTAGTGACCGAGTTAACCCCGTGGTGTGGGAATCTGAATAATTCATGTTGTGAAAGCCCATGAGACCCTCTCTCGTCAGTGTTACAAATGACTACCTTCCTTCCTGTATGCGAACACAGACTTCATGTTTCAATATCTGGACGGCGACAGTAGTGGTTTCATGTTTTTTTTATGTTTTTACATGTGTAAAAACTGCCAAAGTGACAAAAATCATGCACTGGGATATACATTATAGATTAACTGTTGAAGTGACAACTTCTCCAGTACAACAGACAAAAAAGAGACTCAGGCCTGAAAGTAGCAGATGATGATATTGGATCCAGCATGTTATTTAGAATGTATGAACTCAGGGTCTAGCATCATTATTTCATGGATGTAAAGGATTGAAATCCTGCAGAAGTGAAACAATACCAAGGCTCTACAGTCATGTCCGGTGCTCTTGGTCAGTGCTTTGTGCTAAATGCTAACGTCAAGTGTAGTTTATATGAGGCTGTTTGTGACAAAAATGTCCTGCCCACTGTTATGTATTTGTGATGGTCCATACATGCACTGTCTATGTCACAACTGTAAGGAATGGTCAAGATCAGAGCTTTCAATCAGTGGAACGTTAGATACTAGCTTAGTCTCAGGAGCTGCATTCTTTGGAGGCTGCATTTGAAGACTGATTCCATTCGGTGAAGCCATTGAAATTGGACGGCCTAATCGCACCGCTGTAATGCAGCCAACAAATGTGTCCTTCTATTCGTGAGCAATGAAATATGCAACGGATGGATCCTTCCTGGGCCAACCTATCCCAGGTTAATTGCACACTGGTAAATGAGTTGATGAGAAGAAGTTAATGAGCGAGCTCTGTCGGTGGCTGAGCTGCAGTAGGAACATTGGCTCAAAGTAGCAAACGATGCAATGGTAAGAGTGGGACAAGCTTTTGACGTGAATAGGAAATCCTCAATAGGCTACTGGGTGTTTAGTGACTCAGCTCCTCCTTATTATACACACACACACATACATGCACACACACACACACAAAAGTTTGATCACAAGTTGACTGGCAGGCACTCTCTCTTTCCCTCTATGTGCCATGTTAAATTTGGGCAAATACTCGTCAATGGTTATGTGGCCCTGGGGGCTGAGTTAATGGTTGCAGGAAGAACTTATACACATACACATGCATGCACAGAAACAAAGGTGCATATGTCGCAGCATATATTCCAACACAAGTATAAATGCCCGTACTCATATGAACTGAAATACAAATGGCTGCCACTCGGCTCCTGTTGAGCAGTGGGAGTGAGGATGACTGCCAGGATCTGTGTATCAAAGGAGAAAAATGGGGAGAGCAACGGAGGATAGGCAGTGAAAGATGGGACTGTAATATACTGTCTGTATCCAAATAGTAATTGGTTCCTATCACAAGCTGGCATGTGCCTTGTTTAGTCTGTGCTGTTCCAATAAACTGTTTGTGTTTATGTGTAAGGAGGACATTCAGCAGAGATAAGTGGGTCAGAGACCAGTCCCTTGTTTACATACAGCTGCCTCTAATCATCATGTCAGGACTAAGATCGGGATTGTAGAGAACAAGAGACAGACTGAGACTGTCGTACACAAAGCTGTTCTGACCTCTGGACACAATTTCTGCAAAATTATATTGAGTCCAGCAGTTTGAGCGTTTTCATGCTGTCATAAATTGTTTCAAAAGGAAGTTGATAAGATAGAAGTTCCTGCATCTACTATGAGCTACAGCTTTGGACCCCATCCACACAAAGGCTGCGCTGTGTAGATTCCATCAGTGTGGTAAGATGAAGGCTTTGTTTCAACACACATGCAGATGTTATAGTAAAACTTCATTCATCAAATTGGGGCGATTGTAGTTTTGAGTTATTCTAATTCATGTGGCTGAGAAGTTTATATCTGTTTAAATTTAAGTGTGTGTATGTGTATATGTGTGTGTGTGTGTGTGTGTGTGTGTGTCTGTGTCTGTGTGTGTGTGTGTGTGTGTGTGTGTGTGTGTGTGTGTGTGTGTGTGTGTGTGTGTGTGTGTGTGTGTGTGTGTGTGAGTGTGAGTGTGAGTGTGTGTGTGTGTGAGTGTGAGTGTGTGTGTGTGTGTGTTTGCGCTGTGAATGAATGGACATAACTCTCGTAGCTCGGACATGGATATCAGGTTTGTAATCCAATCACAGGGCTGGTAAATTAAATTATAGAGTATCTAAGAGATGGGTGTGTCTGTCCAGATATGGAGCTGGGCTCTTTGCCTAGAAACACTGTTATAAAGACATGTCAATCAGCTTTTGTTTCCTTTTTTTTGTCAGTCTGACCACATTTATAGTACAAACGGAGGACATTTTTCTATATTTGCATAGTCGCAGGATACGTTACAATTAGTGATGACAGGAAACACAGACCGCTTCAGTTTTTCTGTTGGGGTTTGGTGTAAGAAAATAAATGAACAATTGGTAACACTGCATCTCAGAGGAGAACAAGAACGTTCTGATGCAAGTGTCTTCGAATTAATCAGGGGAAAACGACTCTCCTTCTGCTTCCTCACGTTTGATTCGCTTCTCTATGTAGACTAATGTACGGTGTCACATGAAGGCTCTGTGTCTGCTGCTTTCTAACTATTTGTTACACCACACAAATGGCTGTGGACAGCATGTGTAGGTTTGTAAGGGTGAAATGGGCAATGATAGAGTAAAAAAGAGAGACAGGGGGGTTAGAGTGGCTGCTTGAGTTGAAAAAGCAATCATTTTGGTGTGATGCTAAATCATCTCAAGTGTAAAACATTTTTAAACTGGAGTGGGGAGGAACAGAGTGAAAAGGACTGAAAAGATAAGGGGTATGAAAAATAAGGGATACAAAATCAGGGGAAATGATTTAGTGGTTGAAATTTAATATACAGAGCTCATAAACTGCTTATGGCACTTGAGTGTTATCACATTCTGTTATGTTTGTTGAATTGTTTGTCTCTTTTCTTTCTTTCCATCTCAAACAAACAGGTGCACATTCAGGAAGTGTTGCAGCTCTGTATGAGGCTTTGGAAATGGAAAACTGATCTAACTTGAGCAGGGAAAAAAAACATTGTCATAACATTCTTATCTAAAAAGCCCCAGAGTACAATTAGCTGCTATGCATGATTGCATAAAGAGTGTAAGGAGATGCGAGTTTCATTTTGAATAAGGTTTGCTGCTGCAGTGTTGCTGAATAAGGTTAGCGCCACTCTTTTATACCTAAATCTGCTTTGGTAATCATGACGTTTGTTCTCTGCTGAATGCTAACGTCGATGCTAACCCAGTTTCATCAGCGCTAACGCTCTCTTCCAAATTGAATTAATTCACAGGAGGATGTCAACAATAACCCCCAGAGTGCGTATAAGAGGGAACAGCTGAATCCAGCTCGTCTTTGACTCTGATGCAAAAAGCTTTGTCCCGCTTCGCAGTGTAGATGCTATTTAAATGTCTTTATAATGTATATCAGACGCAAATCCCCTTCACCTGCTGCACAGATTTAAACTGATTTTAATCACTCATATGCATCAGAGATAATGTAGGAAGGAAGCAGATAGACCTATAAAAGTTGGTGTGCGTGTTCACGGAGTAGAGTTAATGTTATACATTAGATAAATGTCTTTTCTCATCACAAGAGACTGGGCTGTATAATCCAAGCCTGTGAGAAGTGCTGGTGTGTGTCTGTATGATGGGTCTGTCTGCACAGTACATGCATGCACACTAACGCTCTAGTGTGTTCATGCACGTGCTTGTGCACGCACACACTTGCCCAAATGGATTATTTGCTGTGTGCAAAAGATCCAACAGCCCCAGCCAATTCTAATGAACCAATTATAATAAAGTCTTTTCCTCCTCTTCTCTTCCATTTGATAGTGAGAGTCATACTGTGGACTAAGCAGCTTTACTTTATTGCATCTCATTAACTTAACCAAAACAATGTTTGAAGTCCAAAGCAGCTGTTTAAAAAGGACACGGTATCAAAATGAGGCCCGGACACAAAGTTAACCAAATAACCGTTGGTATTAGAATCGTCCTCTGATGCGCTAAACCAAAAAGATGCTTTGTAGCAAAATAAGCTATGAGCTCAGTTCCATTTGTCCACCCTTGACAGAAGATGTGGTACGGTTATCTTTGGTTGAGATTGTTTTCACCAAATCAAAATAGCTCCAAGCATCTTTTTATTCATTCTGTAAAAAAACTAAACAATATCAGTGCATTAGACATAGTGGTTATACATAGTGGGATATCTCATGAAAGTATTATATCGGTCAAACTGGTGGATCTATTTCGTCACCTTACCTCCCATGTGATAAGAGGATTCATGCGATAGCTCTACTAGCAATTAATACTGGCATCAATTAGTATTAGAATTTGGAAGAACATTCATTGGACTCTTGTCCTAACTTTTATAACACTAAGAGCACAAAATGGCTCTAGGAATTATAATGTCTTGGAACATAAACTACTTTTTGTATTGTTCTGAATTTCATTGCTAAAATTTGATTGGATGCCTTGACTTAGCAACGTTCAAAAGACTCTCAGAGCTAGGGTTGATTATTCTGGAGGATCACTTTGAAAATATGCAACCGATACATCCCACTCCCTCCCATTGGCTCTCTTGTCAAAGCTGCTCCCCCAAAACACGTGAACGCTCACCGCCTGGCAACTGCTGGAAGCCGCTGACTGTCGCTTCTGCCTCAGCGGTGGATGAATGACAGGGTCTACACAGGCAGTCCAGTCTGTTAGTGATACCGGACCTACCTAGATAGAAAGAGGTACCCGGTAATACATGAGTGTGTTTACTGTAGTAGCGAGGACCACAGACATTTATTAATTGATGGCTATGGGGTCCTGCAGAGATTTCACATGAATGCTAAATTAATTTTCACATCTTCTTACAGCATCAGACTGTTTTCTTTATACTTGTAATAAGTAAGCAAAATTGTAATAGGAAAATATGGCAACAGTAATGTAGAATGACAGAAGCAAGGGGACAGAGGATGATAAATTGCAGCAGATGTGATTTGTGTTTACATCAAATCTTACATTTGTTGAGTAAAAGTATTTTTTTGTGTTTCATAATATGGCTGCTGGCCTGTGCTCCTTGTTGCTATAGGAACCGCAAAGGTCAAAAGAATGTCTTGTGTGAGAATGTGAAGGCTGCGCATTGTAGAGACATTTACTGAGCAGCAGAGAGACTCTTTAGCTTCACCTTCTTTTTTCTTTTACATCTCTGCTCTCCATGTTTCTCTACTTCCTTCCCAATAATCTCCTCCCTCTCTCCCCCCGTCCTTCTTCTCATCACTGGTTTATAGACACATCTCATCTCCTCACTTTCACCACAAATTGTACTTCTAGAGAGGTGCTCTCATCGACACTGACAGCTATCTAATTGCCCTTGCATCCTTATGAATAGATGTCGAGCGTGTTCGTTCACTTGTGTGTGTGAGGTGGTCGCTCCTGCCCCCCCAAGCTATTACCAGAGCTGTTTCCTTGCTACATTGTAGGGTATTGTGTGTCTTTCATTGTGCACTGGCTGTTGCGAGTGGAGCCTCATCAACTTACCGCTCAATAAAGTAGTTGAGATCGGAGAGTGTCCATCACTGATGGGAGGTGAGAGGAGGAGGAGGGAGGACAATGAGCAGAGAGAATAGACAGTGCAGCCTCTTATATATGTCCTGTACGGATTCACTCATTTTAGCGTTTTTTTGTGTGCTGGCATGTTTGAGCATAAATTCCTGGGTTACTCTAACCCTAACCTTAACCTGTGACCCCAAAATCAGCTAACTGGTTTTAGCCTTCATCCACGTTAATACATTCTTGTTTTAAAATGCATCACTTTTGCTACGTTTACACCTGATGTCCACACTACTCTGGAGTTTTTGTAAATGCCGTTGGGCCCGTTTTAGTTTGAAAACACCAGAATTGAGTTTTAGTCTGGACGGTTTGGAAATGGATACTTGGAAACTTGTTCGTTGTCACGGACAATCACTTCCTGAGTTTGTCTTAAAAGTCATCATGACTCCACTAGCAGCAGAGAATGCAACATGGATAATAAATTACTAGTTTGCTAAAACTTACTTTGAATTACATTTCCACCTCCTCATTCAGTGCAAGCAAGGAAATCTTTTTGCCACTGATGTTTCCTGTCCATATCATTTTCTGCAATCAAGTAACCAATTGAAGAGTAGATAATGTGCACATGGCTGTTTTATGTGATTGATCATGTGATTTGGAGTGAATGGAGTTGGTCAAAATAGAGTGTGGGTGTAGCTGTAGTCTGGAATTTGTCACAAAGGTGGCCTATGACACACAGAAAGACACACACACAAAAACACACACTTTTGTGTTGCTCAGAAAAGAGTGTTTGCATTAATATGCAGTTTATTATTAAAAAGTGGCATTAGTAAAACATTTTACTGAGCAATGAAACAAAAAAATCAAAACAACCCTCTGCATGTGAACAAACACAGACAGAAATGAGCTCATATTTTTGTGTGTTCACACACACATAGAGAGCTTGATGAGACAGATGGCAAACGGCTGGTGTATGAACCAAACTGTCCATGTTATCTTTAGGTGTAATGGTGCGGTTAATGATTCTGCTGTGCTTGAACGCTATAAAATATTCCATAAAATACAACGTATGCATTATCAGTTAGTGTGAGGGACAGAAGAATTTATCTTAGTTTGAGTAGCTGTTCATTAGCTGTTCCTCTCTCTCTCTCTCTCTCTCTCTCTCTCTCTCTCTCTCTCTCTCTCTCTCTCTCTCTCTCTCTCTCTCTCTCTCTCTCTCTCTCTCTCTCTCTCTCTCTCTCTCTCTCTCTCTCTCTCTCTCTCTCTCTCTCCCAGGTGTCGAGCAGCAATATTAGCATCTAAATCAGCCTCACAAAGCATCAAAGTTTTGCCCTGAATCTTGCTCTGTTTTTAGCCTGACCCGCCTGGATTAGCTGGTTATTAGGATGCAGCGCTGAGCTTCAAGGCTACAGCATGTTTTATAACATCCAAACCTCATAGTGGGTGGATTCAGCTACATGTCCTTGGAGAGGGAGACGGGGAGAGAGGCAGAGAGACGTGTGTGTGTGTGTGTGTTGTGTATCGTGTTATACCTTGTGTCTTTTTGAGGAGGATCGGTACGACAAACCTCCTGAGTGTATTGATTCTGTACTCTCCTAGCTGACTCTAGGGACAATACCACACTACATCACTACTTTCTACACTTTTGTGTATTTTTCCTGTGTGTGTGTTTGTGTGTGTATTTGTAATAACCCTACGTGAGCACTATCAGGGGATATGTTATGTTGTTTGTTGCTACATCTGTGTGATCCCCTTGAGAATACAAAAGGCACTGGGATTATCTCAGCCAGTCTCACATCAGCTGAACCTAGTCATCAGTCACTTCTGTCTATGTTTGAGTTTGCGTGTGTGTGTGTGTGTGTGTGTGTGTGTGTGTGTGTTTGTGTGTGTGTGTGTATCCAAGCGCATATAATGTATGTCTTCCCTCTGTTGTGTCATAGGATTTGTGAACATGGCAAGACAATGTGTCTGTGGATGAATGCATGAATATTGCATGTATATTATTTACATGTGTGTCTGTGGCCATCTGTGTCTGTGAAATGTATTTTCTTTTTTCTCTCATCTCCTGTGGGAATATGTTTTTGTTGAGCTGCTTACATGCAGTATAGAAAATGTTGTGGATCACTTAAACAACGACGAGACCAATCTGGAAACAATGTCATTATTATTTTTGTTTTTTACTTTTGAACTCTTGAGGATGACACAAACCAAACTACCACATTGTTATTGAAGGTAAATCTCCGAAGACTTTTGTGGTCAACCTTGAATAAATTATCAAAATATTTTCAGAAGATAATTTGCTTTTATGAGGCCATCTTGCAAAGACACTCCCTGTAGTCCACGACTGAAACCCCCTTTTTCAGACTTTGAAAACATCTTTCTCTTACTTTTGTTAGTTCACATTTATATTATTTAAGCTCTCTCGCTATGTGCAGGTCTGTTTGTCATTTAAAAAACTGTAAACAATGCAACAGCATATGACCCAGACTTCTTCTACTTTATTTAGCTGTCTGCAGCAAATGCATGAATTTTCAGGAAGATAGTTTTGAAGACGACACCACAAAATATGGATGATAGAATTAAGTACAGAAAAGAAATAAGCCCAATATTTCTGGTGGAGATACAGATCTGGAATAGTGTGAGAGAGCAGGAGCGTGCACTGTACCTTTAAACCTTGAGGATACTCTGGGGGGATGGGTCTTTTTATGTCTGCATAATACAGCCAGTCAGGTCTGAGGTCAGAGGGCAGGGGTCAGGGCTGCAGTGACGGCACCAGACACTCCGACCTCCACGGGCAGGTCTCATCTGAATTCTGCAGTGGGGTCAGATCTGTGATTGTCGTGGTTTACCTGAGCTGATTTGTGATCAGACAGATAATACTGATATATTGAGGTTGGCTGAAAGGGTAAAAGGTGAGGTAATTGCTTGTAGACTGGGGATTTGAGGTTATAAGATCAATGAATTTAGGTTTCCCCAAAGGTTTTTTCTGCACAACTGTAAATGCAGCACAATATCACAGTGACTCAGTGATTCAACATTAGAAAAGACAAATTCATGTTTTAGAGAAGGACAATACAACCTTTAAACATTGGCAGGGCCTATTTTTAATAGGCTTACTAAACAGAGTTTACTGAATAAATTAGGATGTCAATTTTAAGTCCAATTTGTTTTCAACCATAGGACTAAATTAAGGAGACCAAAATAGAAATCCTAGCCCTGGCAAATTTGTTGTATTTTTTTGGATCACCGCTTCATTATATATCTCATTTTCCCTGCAAATTGCCCAAAAGGATATATTTGTGTTATCAGGCTTCAGGCTCTGATTTGTACTGATACATTTGAAGGTCAGGCCTCATAGAGGAAATGGAAATAAAGAGTATAATCTAATTTCAAGTGCATTGTAATAAAAGTAGACACACAATCGTACGGTCTACGTTTTAAAAAGCTGTTCCACTAATTGTGTTTCAACAAGGAGCACTTTGGAACAAGGGATCACTTCCAGAGACACATAATGAAATAACAACTGAATGGATGGGGGGATGTGGCGGTGTGGTGGTGCTTTTTGTTTGGGTGCAGAAGAGAGACACACACCCATGATAATACATTAATATGTGTGGACTAGCGATGTAATGGTATACGGACGTATAGGCCTTTCAGTTCGGCACGCATGTGTGCCAGTGATGATTGGGGGGGAAAAACAAACTGGGGAAGCAGTAAAACACCTAACTTACACCACATCCACTTAGCAAACTGTGTTTCTAATAACAAGGGCGGTAGAAGCCCTGGTTGTTAGCTTTTCCCCGATCACTTGCCGGCTGCTGAATCTGTAAATCGGGTCAGTCCGGACCAGTCTCCTCTATCCTCTTCTTTTCTTGTGATGGGTCAGCTGCGTCCCGTGGAAAATCAGCAACAACCAATTAAAGAGCAGCCTAAGGTCCCATGGTTGCCAAAGGTTTAAATAGATAGTTGAAATGAAAATGCACTCATTATCTTCTCACCACTATGCCAATGGAGGGGTGGGTGAAGTGTTCGAGTCACAAAACCCTTTTATTTACCATTACACCCCTAGTCCGGACCCATGTCTGCTCTGTGTTTTTTTCCCAAGTGATGTGTGTGTGTTATTTGAACTGTCCTCATGTTCCCTCTGTATAACCAGAGTGATAATGACAAGAACCTCTCAGACTCTCGTTGTCTCCCACACAGGCTAATAATCACTAATGTGCTAGATGTTCTGCTGCTGTTTCCACAGAACGTGCCAGACTCTGAGAGGAAAAGTAACGCCACTTCAATTTGCACCTTGTCTTTAGAAATGTGTGAACAACAGCCCAGACAGTGCTTGTGTGTTACAGAGCGGTAACCCAACCCTGAGGGAATGGTCTTTAAACATGACTTGTATGAAGAAAGTAAACAAATAATAATGTGTGAGAGAAAAAGACAGATAAGGGCATCATTAAAGAAAAATGCTGGATTCTCAGAGAAGGCCAATATACAATGTGCTGATGGTCTGCTCTTACTTTCAGTATTTTCCCCCTGCAGATGCAGCGCAGATTAAAATATGACAGTGATTCATGTGTGCTTGAGCTGCACGGACAGATGTGTGAAACAAATAGCTGAAGACAATTTGGTTCCTTAATGTGGTGGATTGGGCCTGTGCGGCAGTCTCCATAAAAAGACTTAACGTCCCCCTCGGCACCTCCCCTGTCCCTAAGCTCCACCGCCACCTCTTCATACATATACATGGCCGCTAAAGAGATGGTTCATGAATACTATCACAGAATCACAGACCCAGTCGCTGATAGTATAGTCTGGGCTTCTACGTGAACATGCATCTCTTTTTTTTCCCCGTCTCCTCTTAAATGATTACTGGCTGCATGTATTCAGCTGTTTTGCATGATCATCTCCACTCGCCTTGTCACCTGTGAGGAGGCTTTGTGTTTATCAGCCTCAGCACTTGTGTGTTTTTATAACCATCGCTGCCTGTAGAGGTACCTAACATCACACTGAGCTTTACTGGTAATACTTCCTCCCTAGTGGGTAAGTGTGCTTAGAAAAGGCTTTGCAGGGTTAACCCTTTTGTGTGTATGTGTGTGCGTCTGTGTGTGTGTTTGTGTGTGTTTGTGTACACGTGTGTGCAGGTTATTTAATCTTTCTGTGCGTCCATGTGGTTGAAATCTTTTAATGCAACTGTTTATCAGAAGAAAAAGCCTCAAGGCAACAACCTCTTTCTCTGTCTCCCTGACGCACACACATGCCCTTTGATGAAATGTTAGCTGCTGTGGAGGTTTGTAGTAGCTTTGTGTTGTGTCTCGGGTGTGAGTCTGTACTAGTAGTGACTTCCTATTGTGTACATTCGGGGAGAATTTGTTGTGTTAGACTGCAGCTGCCAGCCTCCCCTTCATTACTCAGTGCTGTAACTGAGCCTGGTCTCTCTCTCTTTCTCTCTGTGTGTGTGTGTGTGTGTGTGTGTGTGTGTGTGTGTGTGTGTGTGTGTGTGTGTGTGTGTGTGTGTGTGTGTGTGTTATTGTGTGTGCGAGAGAGAGAGCTTGTGCACACCTGTAGCAGCTGTCATGAGCAAGCTTGCTAATCATCTGATGTGTCACTCTTCACGGGGGAACAGACGCCGTATTCTGGTCGCAGTCACTCTACCTAATATTCAACACCTTTGTGTGTAGTCAATTAACACTTCAACTGCTCTCCATTGTGATTGTGTGTATGTTTGGGACACTGTACTTACACATGAACAGTATGTCAGCCGGATATACGTTTACACTTGAATTGATCTTCACATTTTTACAAAATGCTCATGCAATAATACACATGGGCTCCTCTGACAGCCAACAGTAAGTACTCGACTTGCCTTTGCTTTAACTCCAGTAACTGCGAGAGGATTTTTGACAATGTGTCTTATTTTCTTTCCTCTTGAGTCCATCTTGAAGAGAGAGTGGAAAAAAAGCAGATTGGCAGCTTTTCGTGTCAAAGAGTCTGAGCAGCATTTTTCAGATCACATTTAAGCTGCCTTTAGACAGACCTGTCAACGCAGCACTCCTCAGGACGTGAGAGGAGATCTTCAAAAAACCAGCTTCCACATTTCGATTCTGCATAGTGTAGAAATACAACGATCAAGAATCATTGTAACATTCTGTTATGGTCATCATGTGTCAAATGTTTTCATTCGCTGACACAGTATCTGACACTGTATTGTTAAACATTTAATATCTACCTAAGCTTGCAGAGGTCTGTCTGTTGGCCTGTCTACAGAAAACATATCTTGATCTGTATCTTGTAAGCTTTACACTTGGCATGTGCATGGTTAAGGGCCCTGGGAAGTGCAGGGGTTTATAGGTAATAAGTTCCAATATATCCAAAGACTTTGAATAAACAGGCGACCTGTGCTATGCAGCCACGCTGGCTTGGACTTATCATTGCAAATGATGTTTATCACAACAGGCACAATCATGACAATGGCAACAACAACAACTTATTCTCCAGTTTGGCTCTGTGTCGTCGAACTGAACCAAACAGGTGAACAGCTCTTAGTGCAGCAGCGGTGGTGCAGCTTAAGGAATCTGTGGACTGTGTCCTATAGCTGGGTTTTTACCTGCAGCTCAATGCTCCAGGTCACTTTCACAGATTCAGACAGAAAGATGCAACCAGCATCACCACAGGCCAAGCAAACAGCCCATCCCAAAAAGGTGTTTATACTAAAACAACATTTTCTATACTTATCATTTTTCCTGCCTCTTTATCTTAAAAGAACGTTGATGCAAGACATTTAACATCTACTGCTGTATTGACAATAGATTTAGGTATCCAGCCGATTAGTGTTTAGAATATTGGTATGGTAAAGGATGCCCGTTTAAGGAGTGGCAGAATGTGTCCAAATAAAATCTTTATGACTTAACTCATACGAGTTTGATTAATTGCCCTCTCGCTGGAGAAAGACACAGATAACGGCAGTGCCTGGATTCCTCGTGGGCCTCCACTATGACTGGAGCAGTGAGGGGGTTGGCAGGGTGTGACCACAGAGCCGCTGCTTTCCGACAGAGCTTCCTCCAACGCTGTCTAAAGTATATGACTCCAGGTGATGCACGGCGCTAATTAAAATTGATTACGGAGCACTGCCGGTTCTGTGCCCCTCTCTCTTTGCTCTCGTTCAGTCTTTCTTTCCATTTGAGCAGCTTTTCCTGTTCCTCTCGGCCCTCCTCTTCTTTTTCTGTTCTGTTCTTCAATCCTCCCTTTGTGCCAAGCCAGTTGTCCCTTTGACAAAGATGGCAAGAATATTGATGTTTATCCACTGTGATACATGATGCATGCACAATCACACGTACACACACACACACACACACGGGAACGCCCTCTTCCTCACACATTCACACACACACACACACAGTCACAAGGGTCTCTCAGCGTGACCTCAATAAAAGAGTCATCATCGTTGGAGGAAAAAAATTAATTTGTGTGGAGAAAATGACACAGCTGCTAATGAGGACATCGCAGTGACTTCCTCTATGAGCATTAGAGGAGATGGGAAATGAGAGGCAGGCTAAGAGAACAAACAGAAAAGGGGAGTACAGGTGAAATTGATTTGGTCACATAGTGAGCAGGGCAGCGGAGCCACAGAGATGCCTACTGTGATGCAGAAGTTTCCAGACCCTGGCAATGAGAAACCGACCACACGCATCGATACATCAGTTCCTCGTTCTCTTCTGCCACCGGGTTTTCTCTGTCAACGTCTCGACCGATAGATTGACGCGGGGGAACATTTTCCCTCCAAACATTTCCCTCTATCTTTCCTCAGATTTATTTTTCCCCTTTCTAAGCCCGTCTTCCTCTGGCAGTTCAGTTTCCGTCTTCTCCTCGCTTTGCACGATCCAAAGTGTTCACGCAGTTCACAGGTTTATGTTCCGTTTCGATTTGTGTATCTGTATGTGTGGATGCAAGCAGGTGATAGCATGTGTGTGCGTGTGCGTACACTGCATGTGTGTTTCTCTCTACCTGCCCAGGCTTGGGATTAAATGTCAGTCTCATAGATGGATGCTCTGTCTGATAGGACGCCACAGCAGGAACGAATCCGTGGCAGCTTTCAGATGGGAATAGAAAGACACACTTAAAAAGAAACGTATCAAATTTTCTGTATGCAAGTGAGTTAAAGCCACACACACACACACACACACAGACACACTCAAACACGCTCATTTTTATAAACACACTGCCATATTCCTTCAGCAATTCCCTCCCAAGCAAAATAGCATGTTAACTGTTGATACTCCATATTCAACATAGGATGAGTCTCTTTGAGAGGGCACCAGCAGAAAATGGCAGGAGGTTAAATACTTCCCTTTTCAGCACACACAGGGGTCACACACGGGTAATGTGCTGTGAGTGGCTGGCAGAGCGCCATGTGGAAAGGGCACACTTCTACATTTTCAGCGGAGTGGAGAAGCGGGGGAGGGCCTGTGGGTGTGTGTGTGTGTTTGGGTGGGTGGGTTTGTGTGCATGTGTGTGCATCTCTAAGTATATGAACATGAGTGTGTGAGGAGATAGAGAGAGAGACTCGTGATGATATACCTCTGCTGCAGTTTTGGCGCTCATCCATGTTTGAGCACATTTTTTTCAGACTCCATATCGATGACCTCACTAATGGACGTGGATTAATGAGTGTGTCCGGTTTTGCGCCATGTGGGTGGAGGATAATAGTCGGTTGAAGGAAACTTAGCAATTTTGAAAACCTATAAACATTTTAAGACTTTGAATCAAAAATATTTCATCCAACACATTTGTTAATTATTAAGAGATGTGTGGCTGCTTTTCTCTCCATCATCCATCCATCCATTATCCATATTGCTTATTCCTTTGGCTCTTCTGATATCTTATGCTCCAAATGTAATAAGTACAGTTATGAATGTGTTATTAACAAAGCTAATGTTTTGTGTCTCTGAATATATTTCCCCCTCCCTGCCTGAAATAGGTTAGTACCATCTTATCAGTATTCAAACACCACATGTGCTCTTTAAGGTTGTGACTGATGCTAAACCGCCTCTGTTTATGTGGTGGAAGAGAGTCTGGAGAACTATTATCTGGCCTCTTCCGACCCTTTATTCGTTTGTATAAATTATTGTGAAAATCCAGAATGGCTCTCAATCCTTCTTGTAGGATTTTACGGTAGCAGACAATGGTTATAGTTTGTTTTCACTACACCCACAAGGGTCCCCAAAGTAATACTAGATTTCTCATTTCTGGTCGGAAAAAGACCTGCACGCTACATTTACAGGCATTAAGTCAGAGCTAGTCATGCTGGAAAGTGTAATTCATTTCACAAAGTCCCCCATTGTCCGGCCTCTCGAGTTTATACGTGAGCCTTCCTGGCCTCTGCAAATCCTCTAAAAGTGGAAAAATTCTCAGCAAGCAGCAGTGGCGGCGGAGGAGCTTTCCTTGGTGCTGAACTCACAGGAGATTTAAGAGCTGGAATTTAGTGTCTCTGCTTAACTTTTCTGAAGTTATTTTTCTTTCTTGCTCATAAATTCCATCTCTCACAGTCTGTGTTTCTGATCTTGTCACAGGGAATCCTTGCTAGATCCAAATTTTTCGGAAAACAATCATGGTTCACGATGATTTCAATGTTTGATGATTGCCTTATGTGCTCACACTTGGGAGATGTCTATCAAACACACAGGCTGCATAAAATAAATATTAGGGCACATTTGGTCTCGTGCCTCTATGAATACTTAGGCAAATCTACGGATCCAAGCTGGTGAGAAGTGTTGGTTGATCTAACGCCAGCTGTGGATGTGTGGAAATCTGATTGATTTGGCTCAGTCCACAGGACGGCGGTGAATGTAGCAGCATTGCATCATGGTGCTCCTGTCAGACAAAAAGCTCATACCGTCAGGCCTGATGTTTTATCGTCCCTGACTGGAATTGAATTGTGCTCTTTCTGAGCGCTCTTGTTTTTTCATCACCAAAGGGCCCAGAGGGACCTATTACAAATCCTTTGTGTAGTTTTTCAAAATGCCCAGGCATCAATTTTGTATATCTGACTAGATGTTACTGAGTTCCGCACAAAAACACACATTTCAACAGAGAAAGTCTCGAAATTGACAGCAGCAGTAGGTGTGTGTACTGTGTGTGTGTGTGTGTGTGTGTGTGTGTGTGTGTGTGTGTGTGTGTGTGTGTGTGTGTGTGTGTGTGTGTGTGTGTGTGTGTGTGTGTGTGTGTGTGTGTGTGTGTGAGAATGTAAACAGGTGGAGAGAGGATGTGGCAGAAGGCTCAGGACTGTCTTCAATTCCAGCTCGTCTCACTCCATGTACCAGAATGTTAGCTCACATCACACTGAGACTTGCCTCAAGCAACAACCTTCCTGCTGCTGTGCATTCTTCAGCACCGTCAGAGATACTGTTCACACAAACACACACACACACACACACACACACACACACACACACACACAAACACACACACTTTGTCCTCACATTACATAAAATGTTAGATGTAAACCATATCTTCTCTAAACCATACCTAATATGGTTGTCTATCTACTATATCTTATTTTCCTTAGACATGTGTGTGTTTGTATGTGTGTTTGTTTGTGTGTGTGTGTGCGTGCGCGTGTGTGCACGCGCTTATGCATTTTTCTCTGTTGTAATAGACACAATCCTAAAGCGCACTAATTAACAGCCTTGTTAGGACTCACGCAGCTCTCCTGCTGTGAGTGTGGAACAGACAGTCTTACACACACATTCACACGTAAATAAGCATATACAGTACATAAAGCAGCATATGTTAAAGGAGAAACACAGAAACAATGACATGCATTCATGCACTAAAAAGATAGACGTAAATCGACTATTCATGTTGATGCACACAGACTAATACAAACACACTGTGGGTCCTAACACACACTTGCAAACAACAATGCTAAATTTACAGTTATAATAATAAACGGAGTCATCTGTGACTACAGTCTGTAACTCTCACAGTCACATGGTACAGTGTCTGATTCGCTATAAAAACATTCACATGGGAAACACAGCAGCCTCTGCATCCCCCCCAGTCTTCTCACACACCCTTTTTTCACCAATTACCTTTGTGGGTCATTGGGTTTATTGAAAGAATATTAATATGCAAATTTGTTGCAAAAACAAAAAGATAGTCAATGACGACACAGAAATTAGGAAAAGCAGTGGTCATGCAGATTAAAGGCAGGACTATAAAAAGCTTTTGTCTCACATTTTTATCTGAATAGCGTTTATTGGTATTAAAGTAATTTATTTTGAACTCACTACTCAGGTTTACCAATGTTTTGTTTCAGATATAAACACACTGCACTATGTATGCTTCTACGCTTGCTCCTGTGTTGATGTGTTTGCAATGCTAATGTGATTTAGAACGACTTGTGCTGGTTACCAGGTGTGAATGCTTGTACAATCTAAAGGACATGTTTGCTTTATATGTCTCCTATTATGTCTAAATGCATCCTCCTTTGTATACATGATCGTAAAGGCTTTGACAGAATGATTCATTTTAAATGGCTGACGGAGGTAAAACTGCGGCTTTATATTCCACCTGCAGTTATGCATGAAATGCCATTGAAACACACACATAAATGGTGTAAAGGCCATTTCATACCTGCAGCTTTCTATCTTCACGATGCCGCTCTCATCAGGCGACTTACAGATCCCATGATTTCGCCCTCATCTGGCTGGTTGTTTGTAGGAGAACGTGTGTGTTTGTGTGTAGGTCTGAAGGAGCCATTTCTGTGCCTGTGGACCAGGCACCAGTAAATCTGCACATTGTGTTTACCACCACCTTGATTTGCTCTATTGTCTGAGTCTTAAAAGCGTTTGGCATTTGCAGTCACTCTCTGCTACTTTGCCTAATTGCTGCATTTCATTGTGTAGGCGGTGCGCTGAAAAGAGAAAGTGCAGGCAGCATATTATAAAATGTAGGATGGTTTGCCAATCATCCAAAGTTAGTCACAGTTGAAATGTGAGAGTTTGAGTTCAGTAATTATTGACGCAGGAGAAAGCTGGAGGTGGAGGTTTAGAGGAGGTGGAGGTTTAGAGGAGGTGGAGGTTTAGAGGAGGTGGGCTGTCTGGCCTTGAGCACACCCACGTATACAGACGCCAGTAGCTGAGAACTGAGGTGGGATCAATGCTGCAGGTCTTATTTAGATTCCAATTACAGCCATTTCTGATCAATTGGCTCCTCTCCTCACCAGCAAACTGGGGCTCTGCGTTTGATCAATGGCCACACACAAACACAAACACACACAGACACACAAACACAGGGTCCCACACACTCCATAAATACAATCTCTCTCTTTCTCTCTGTCTGTTTGCTGCTTTCACGCATGCAGACACACACACACTCGCTCACACACGCACAAGCACAGATGCAAAACCATCCAAATGTGTTTGATCAATGCTCACTCGGCCCGAGAGCAGGATCTGCATTATTTCATGCTCTGTAGTTTTAATTGATCGAAGGATAAAATGGTTAGTGAAGGAATCTTTCATGTGGTCGTTATTTTCCTTTTCCTTCTCACTGAGCCGCCTGGAATTCATTTGCAGTAGCATTTGTCCTTGGATGTGTTTCTGTGATCTTCGTTTTTGATCCTGAAAATCGAAACAGGTACATGTTGAAGGAGCTCGCCGATTCCTGCTGCATGTTACATTATCGTGCTTTGTGACTTGTTGCATCTCGTCTAAATTATTTTTGTAACTATGTCCTTGTGCTGTTGAGGCACGTTCAACACCTTCATCACTGTGATAAATTATAAAATGAAGAACTTTATTTTCTTCCAATGCTCATTTGTGCTCAGAATACCTCTAACTGTAGCTTATATCTTGTAGCAAATTAAAAAGTAAAACAGCATTAATATATCAACCTGTCATCTGATGCCTTTATACAAGGTTCTTGGTAAAAAGAGTATCGGAACCAGACGGGGACAGTGTGGCAGGCACAGGAGAGGAAACCTTTATTCCCGAGAAGGGGGGAACCTCTGTTTGTTCAGTTTTAAATCATCAAACACAGAGAAAACTACAGTATTATGCTATAGAGAGCAGCTCAGGTCACATTGTTCTCTCTGAGCCCATCCAAGTTAAAGAGAACACCAAACTAGCCGTTCCGAACTTGACTTGAACCTAATGCCGTTAATGTAAGCTGCACTGAGTTTGTGTTGCTCTGACAAGCATTGTTATTGCTTGTTTTCCCTGATTGCAGACATGTGCAGTGTAATAAATCCAGTATAACCAAGCCAACACGACAGAACCCAACCCAACCCTGAATATGTCGGAATCCTTACCTTGTTCTACCACTTTAAAGCATCATGTTTGTAAATATCTGGTGGCAGCCTACATCCGGGCCAGAACCAGTGTGTGGACAAGTAGAAGCAGATCCCCAAACCACGCTAGTGTCACTCCAGGCTTTGTTTACTGCTGCCGTTCCAGACAAGACTAGGAATAGATGGAAAGAGATCAAAAGACCGGCAAGGTTTGTCCTCTCAGAACTTAAGAATAAAGTCACACTGTGAACCATCACCTTCCTAAAAGTGAAAAATACTGGGATATTCATTTGAGGTCATATCGTCCACCCCTAGTAGGCACACAGTATTTCTCAGATGTGTATTGTTCGCCAACATATTTTATATATATTTTCTTTTTATATATAAAAATGAAACTATCTCTCGGTGACCTCAACTGAATGCAGATGGCTTCACACACACGTCCAAGTATACACACACATACACACACACGCACACACACACACACACGGGGTCTCCCTCAAACACGGACGCAGTAGCCCAGACTCCTCCACTCTCCTCCAGCATCTGAGTCAATATGTTTGCTTTGTTCGGATGCGTCAGTTCATTTTGTTGACTTATTTTCTGCATCAGAAACAATCGCTGTGGAGATTGCGAAGGGGATTAATTTTATGCAAATTCATGCAAATAGCGGTGACACAGAACCCCATCCGCATCGGTTCTATGCAAATGATGTTTGCGAAACAGCCGTATTGGAAGGGCCCCGGTTCCCCAACCCCCCTCACATCCCACCCACCCCTCAGCCCTCATCCCAATCCAACCACCGCGCCCCCCCACCCCCCAGACCATCGCCCCCCCCCCTCCCCTATGCCTCTCTATTTTTTCTTTTCCCCCCTAATCCCCACTCTGCCCAGGCCACTCTCTCTCTCTCTCTCTCTCTCTCTCTCTCTCTCTCTCTATAACTCTCCCTTCTCACCCAGTGCTCTCCTCCAACTCCCTTTCCTTCTCTCTCCCGTCTCCTCCATAATCCTCCTCATTCTCCCCCTCTCATCCCTCCGTGCGCTCCATGGCTGTTAGTGGTGTGAGGAGGCACTAATGGGGCTTGAGGAAAACATTGTCGTATAGTGGATGGTAAAGGGCAGAGCCGGAAGCCATGCGGGAGGCAGGCGGGAAAAACCTGACATTCGACTTGCTAATGGAAGGTTAACAGAACACAGAGAAGATGAGATGGAGAAGGAAAACAAAAAGGACCAGAGAAGATAGAGAGGACAAACGAGACTCCAGCGGCTGCATGAGGGTTGGGCGAAGAGCAGGAGAGATAGAAGGAGGCAGCGTGACACAGAAAAACAAGGGAGGGAGACAGATAGAGGCGCTTCCAGGGGAGATGGCAAACAGTTTCATCCTCTGTTGGCCCATCCTGCCAGCACTTGGGGGGGAGGAAGAGAGAAAGAGGAGGGGTGTTTCTTTCCTCTGTCCATGCTCCAATCCTCTTTTCTGGTTTCCCATTTCATGAGCAGATTGTGGGATCATGCACGATGCTTCCCTCCAAACGAAGGGAAAGTGTGCATATGTGTTTGAATGTAAGAGAATTAATAAGAAACACACCCGTCCGACCACCCCCGACTCCCCAGACAATCCCTGACTCACACCACTGTCTTCACAGCAGGAGAGAAATTCTTCAAGAACTTTCCCATCCGTGGTTTTGTTCTCTTCTCCTTTTTAATCGCACCAAGGAAAAGTGCCAGAGCTCAAAAAGAGTGGGCTTACAGAATTCACCCTTTAAAGAGTCGGTCTCGCTGTGACTGAAGTGCCAAAACAGCACCGTAGTGACTTGTGTGGCGACGGCAGTGTGGTGCTCTGAAGCAGTTGGTCACACTTACGTGGACTGAGAGGGAAGCTATATCCACACAGCCTGTGAGGAGCAGCCAGTCACAGTCTCACACCCAAATAGCATTTGTGAGTAATATGCTTCCCTCTGCTGCAAGTGCAAGCAGTGCAATACAGCTAAGTAATATCTCTCTGCAGAGCAATACTGGCTGTCAGCATTATGTGGATGATTTGATGTCTGGGAAGTGTGTGTGTGCAGGAGTGTGTTTGTGTGTGTGTCTGTGTGTGTCAGATCCATTTAGATTGCAGGTATAGCAGTTAGAATGAACTGTTGAGAGAAAGAGGCAGAGTGTCCTGTGTTAGCTCTAGGTCATTAACATTTGTGATCAGTCGAGTGTTTGTCTGAGTTTCAGCCATCAGGGAGGGAAGAGTGGAATGAGAGAGGGAGAAAGTAAAAGACAGAGTCACAAAGCACAATGGGTGTACTGTAATTTGTCTGAGTGTCATCTCTAAATAAACATATTATTAACCTCCATATTAAAGTTCCAATCCCATTGTTTTCCAACTAGAGTCTTATTTTTGCAGTTTCATGCTCAACTCTACAAGTTACAACTTGGTTAGTTATAACTTTGTACTCACTAATGCAACTTGGTTACAACAAAGTATGAAACATGTTCAGGAAGGTAACCTTTGTATGAATTGAATCTTTTGCTTTGTTTAATATACCTCCAGAAAAGAGGTTTTTGTTTTTGCCCTCATTTCTTATTTATTTTTCTAGTTTGTCAGGAGGATTACAAACCTCAGAATGGATTTCCTGAAAATTGACCATTGAACCAACCAACACAAACTTTTTGTGTGGATCCAGACAAAGGATTTGGTCCAGAATTTTCACTTTCTTTAACCCCAATGAAAACAACCCCCTAAAAACTCAACTTCAGCCTGTGAAGCAGAGAGCGAAATAGCATTTTAAAGAATTGACAGCTAAATGTTTCAATTTAGCGTTCATTTTAAGATGTTGTCTTTTCCCTAAACTGTGAAAAACAATAAAGCCAGAAAACTCTGCAAGATCCATCATCCTCCTCAACCACGCCTCTCACCGACTGAGCCTCGGTGTGGTTCCCCATCGTTGTTATTGTCATTGTTGTTGTGTTTCATTGATGAAAACAACAATTACATATAATCTGCTTCAATGTCACTGCCCCTGCTCAGTTCATCAACCAGGCAGCCTGTGTGAAGCGCTACTTTAAAAACTTGTTTGCAGGCTTCGAGCACTAACAAACTAACAACATTTTCCATAATTCATTTCACATTACATGTTAGTATTTCAGTGAATCACGATGTATTTCATCAGTCTCATGTCTTCAATGACATTGAAGATAAGAGGCATCAGGCTCTAAAGAAAGAGGCACAAAAACATTGCCCCTGGTCTTAAAGATGTTCACACGCACATGTTGCATTGGCTCTAAATGTGTAAATATTGTGACAATATTTATTCGACATTTTCGGAAACTTCCCAGGGAACAATTCAAGGATTACGATGAACAAATCAGGCATATTTCAGGGTCTGATGTGAATGTTACAGTTTGATTGAAGACGACTGGTCGATGGAGCCATGCGCTCTATGAAGGGCCGACCTTGTTCAGAGATGTATTTACATTCGCTGCTCTCGTCATTCAACTTGGTGAGTTATCTAAACTCAGCAGGAGAGACAGAGACAAAACCATGAAAACAAGAGCAACGTGGTAACAAAGTGGAATTATCCTTTAAGTCTCAGTGACAAACATGTCAGTGCACAGGGACAGTGGAGGGCTTGTTAAACAGGCAGAGCCAAAGAGAGAGACTGACAGGAAGGGACGCACACGGAGGGAACCACACAATACAGATTTATGTGGCAATACAATGGCATGGCAGTTGGTGACAGCCATGCGGTGACATCCAGACTCCAGCAGGCCTGCGGCTCAGTTCTTTTTGTCTGTATGTACACACTCCACTGTCTCCAGCAGCTCTCATCTGTCATGGCTACAGACGGCGGCTGTGCCACCACGAGACGCTGCTCTTTGGTTATGACAGACATTTTGCGGTGGATGTGTGTTTGCTCATTGCTGTTTATGTAGCTGATACGACAAGCTGGCTAAATGACTGAGCTATGCTCCTGCAGCTAACAGCCCAAACGAATACAAGTTAACTGTCAACAAGGATACACACTCGCGCACAGTTGTGACATGCACATAAGAGCTGATATCCATTTGAGCTGTTTAGATGTTTTGATCCCACAAGGCCAGCGGTGTTATTCTGTCACTATCGATACTCCACAGCAAAGTTGTTTGAGCCACAGCGACTTTGCTGCTCCTGTTGCCTGCTCTCTAATTCACGCTCTGTCTTCGTGCCGAAGCCGAGCAGAAGGTAACGAAGTGAGCGGAGATGGATGGGGGGGCTGGAGAGCGTGCGACGGCGACGTGGGGAGAGAGACAGCAAACGAGAGCGAGGGAAGGATGATGGAGTGAGACGGTGCAGGGAGTTTGATTCCTCCAGTTGTCAGAGGCGCTGCATTATTGATGCGCCGAGGATCCCACTCTGTCGCCGAGGTTCTCAGTCTGTCACGTCATGTCCTGTGTGCGTGTGGATGCCTGTGTGTGTGTGTGTATGTGTGTGTATGTGTGTGCGCAAGTGCCATAGTAGCTTGTTGTGGTCGCATAAGTCCTGAAGGAGGGCTACCTGTCAACACCTCCATATCACACGGAGCTTTGTCAGTGACAATACTGTCTCTGTTGTGCTGCTGACAACATGGGAAGGGCATTAACACACACACACACACACACACACACACACACACACTCACACACACACACACACACACAAACACACACACACACACACACAAACACTCACACAGTATTTCCTCACTGAATGTGTGTGTGACAGCCTTTGTGTTACACTGAGGATCCTCCTGGGTCTCTGATACTCTCTAAGTTTCTACTCACTGCATCACTGTGATTTAGCATTGTCAGTCTCCATAATGAAGTTAGAAGTAAGCAAAAGTAGCTGTGTGTGTGTGTGTGTTTGTGTGTGTGTGTGTGTGTGTGTGTGTGTGTGTGTGTGTGTGTGTGTGTGTGTGTGTGTGTGTGTGTGTGCGCGTGTGTGTGTGTGTGTCTGTGTGTGTCTGTGTGTGTCTGTGTGTGTGTGTGTTAGAATGAGGAATCTCTGACATTGAGGGATGGCCCTTCTGCTCTGAGCTTTGTCTCATGAATTCTTTAGAACGTCTCCTCAGCCGACAGAATACTTCTCCATTAGATACAAACACAGCAGGACATGATCCATATATTCATGTCACACTTCATATCCACTAGTGCATTAACGGGACGGCAGCTTGAGACCTGGTCATCTCTTTTCAACTAGTTGGTGAACGCTCCACAAAATGTCCATCAGAACACCTTTATTTATTTATTGTTTTAAACCATACTCTTATTATTTATATTCTGTCATTATATAAAGTGTTTCTTTCGGTTTTTAATCCAAGTAAAGTTTCTCTGAGCACTGTTGATAGCAATACAAATGAAATGTAGTATTAGTATTACTATTATTAATAACTCAAGATAAAATCTTCAATGATGCATGTATAAAATATAAAACAGAGGAACTGATAAAGATGAAATATTTCCATGATAGATGTCTTAAGCGATTATGTGATTAAAATCCTTGCTTGTTGTGTTCACTGGCTAATGGTTAATAATTTATTCATTTGAAACTGTTCCTGTGATCTGCTATTTTCCAGAAAGCAAAGCCCGTTCTCTGATCATTGTAATGTCATCTGGCTGACCTCGGTATAAAACGTGTTTTTGTTTAAACCACCTCCTGTACTTAGTTTGAAAGCCTTCTAATGTATTTGATTTCTACTGATGCTAAAGGTGCAGTGCAAAGATGCAGATGCTGTGCTGCAGCTATTATCGAATCAGTGTTTATCACTTTCAAGACTCTTTTAATGAACACCAACTTGTCTTTCCCGCTAAATAATATACCTATTTACTTTACCTAAATACTTTAGAGAGTGAAAAAACACCAAAAGCATGTCGTCTTTTTTCACTCCACAAAATTTAAGTTCTCATTATATACCCATCCAGTGCAGTGTTCTTATTTATTGGTGAAGATTGATGGCTTGTTTCCAGTCCACTATATACTGCCGTTCTTTTCACTCTGTCTACAATCCCAGAAGCACATTAAACGCAGAGAGATGTACTGTTGTTGAGATCCCCATGCTTAGCAATTCCAATTAAATGCCAGTGGTCCTAGTAAGTTACAGCAAGTGTAGTAATAAATGTGTTTGACTCAAATCATATTTCATCAGTGCTTCTTTGGCTTTTATTGCCGTGACCTTAAAGCGTGTATAATCAGTCGCATGTGGGATCTGGGTGAACGCCACCATCACGATGACACACACCCTCACTCTTCAACTTGAAAAACTCCCTCTCGTATTTCGCCTTTATCACACGCCGTGAACAGGGCTCTGGATTCCATTTCACAGCGACTGTATTGTGGGAACTTCTAACTTTTTATGGCGTTTGGTTCATTGTTGAAGGACTTCACTTCAAGAATTATCTGCAGTGAAAAGCAATTATCTGAAAACATAATAGAAATCAAATGACAGATGTACAGATATAAAAAAAAAAGGGGAAGAAAATAGAAAGGAATAGATTGATGGAGAGATAGAGCATTGTGCTGGCCATCTTCCCAGAAGGTGGTGGGTGGGGGGGGGGGGATCGATCAGCCAAACGAAAGCGTCTCACTATTTCCTCTGTCGGTAGAATGAGCCGGGCTAATAATGGAAAGCACTCATCATCTCCCCTTCTCCTTCTCTTTCTTTGCCTTCGTTACATTTTTTTTTTTTTTTTTCCGGGAAAACAATCATAGTCTAGTCAGAGGGCCGCCTCACTCTCCCACCCTCATCTGACATTTGAAAAGCAAACGCGTTTATACGGAGATGTGGGCGTTAAACAGCAATGAGTCTTTTGAAACACTGACTCATGACACCCGAGGGAAGCTGACACACACACACACACACACACACACACACACACCCAGACGCACACACATACAGACACACACTTAAGTGGTATGTCAGATTCCCTCAGTGTATCAGAACAATAGGGGAATCAAGAAGGTTGGAACTCAATGGTCCAATCACAGCTGCCGTATCCTAACCGCCGCTACTTTCTAGTCATAACAAGCCAAACAACCTTTTCCACCGCACTTGTTTCTGCCACTCAAAGCCTGTCGGTCACTTAGCACCTAAACACAATTACTGCCATTTAGGAAATGAATGGCCAAATGCCAAAAATATTTTCTTTTGTGTGTGTTTTTTTTTTTGTGTTGCATTGCTATAATAGGTCAAACACTGCCATCTACTTCCACATGTGTGTCGCCTGTGGCTCTGATCAATTCACATCTTCCCTCTGATTGATGATGATGTTAAAGTCAAAATACAAAATACAAAATACCAATGAGCAGAAGTGAAGATATTTTACTAACTTCTCTGCATCCTGTCATTTATTTAAATATATGTTTGTTTCTCTGTAATAAACTTCATAGATGATTTTTATCACTGTTTGAAGTTGCTGTGGTAACCATCTTACCAAGCATTTACATCAGTAGCAGCAATGGGAGCAATGTTTGCTGAAATCTGGCCACTTCTGGCTGCAAATCTTAAGTCCAATATTCACTGTCCCTTTTCTCCTGCTACGACTCCACCAATTCCCAATTACAATATCTGGCTCTTTTCAACATGTAGTTTAATCTAATTTTGTCCATTTTCCATTTCCTGCAGGATCAGTTGCGCACAATAGATTCATCAATGTTTTCATAGTTGGGTGCAGGGGGGTGCTGCCAGGAATCGTATATTTCTAAGTACACACAAGAACCATCCATATGTAACTTTAGCCTCAAAGCATGTACATACAACTACTCAGCGAGCAACTAAACAAGTACTAGAGACTAATTACATTAATTTGCTTATTTTTCTTCCGCTTTTAGTGCGATTTAGTTTGGGATGCCTGCGGAACTTTAACTGGTAGAAACGCACAATAGAAGCATTTAAAAGCACAGGAACATAAACAATGCTATAAAAACACAGGGGAAAGTGTACAGATGCAACTTTCACAGTCGCGTCTTTACTATTTTTAACTATATTGAATCTAGCCCACAGAAAAGTGCAGTAAAAGTGGGAAGAGCAAACATCTGACTCCCTCATTTGGCATCACCACCAACAACAGCAAATAGCCAACAATGTGCAAAACCCAACCAAGATCCTACGACGCACAATCGTGATCTACTGTCGTCATCGACAACGATATTGTGAAAGTTAAAAGTGCATCCGGTGCACACAGGATCTCAGCTGCTGGCGCTAATGTGTTCTCACCCTATTTAACCTTGTTTAGATAAGTGCTATACAAAAAAAAGTTATTATTATTTTTATTGAGTAGTGCTGCTTTAAACGGTACAGTTTTAACTAATGGATGTTCCTCTTTGGAGCCAGCATTGTAGTGATGAAGGAACATCCTTGGGTTCCTTGTTGTGGAAATGAAAGCTCTCAGAATGAAAAAGGTCCATGTTACCACTGCCATGAGTTGAATGTTGCCCAAGGCTGCACTGTGCTCAAACATAAGTGTGTGTGTGTGTGTGTTTGTCCGTGTGTGCGTGCGTGTGTGCGTGCATCCTGCTGATGTGAAAGAGAACAAGCTGTCATTCAGACAATAAGATCACAGCAGGGATGTGGCATGTGAGTGTGACACATGTCAGCGTGACAGTAGCAACTGCGTCTGCTGTCTGACATCCTGGAAGCCAGAGAGACAGACGGAGAGCTGCTACCCGAGGACAGGAATACTGTAGGCTGAATAAACAGACAGATAGAAGGAGACTGGTCCTTTTAACCTGCCACCCTCGTCCTCCTCTCCTCCATCTGAAGTCTCCTCCGTCTAGCTCTCCTCATCCTGCTCAGTCGTCTCTTCAGATCTTCACAGCCACGTCATCTTTCCTCTTTTTCATCCAAACTGCAAAAATACTAACAGCCGCTCCAACTCTTCTCTTCTCTTCTCTTACCATTTATGTTTTTCCCTTTCCTTTCTTTCTGCTCCGCTTTCGCTTTCTTATCCAATTTACTCATCTCTCTTTCCTCTCCTTTCCATTAACTTCGTACTTCCCGCCTCCTCCTGTATCTATGTTCACATTCAGATTGCTATCTGGAGCACAGCGAGGGGCCATTAAAATTCAATAACCTTGCACAATAACTTTAAAGGCTGCTTTTTAATAAAACACTAATGAGGAGAAGTTCCTCTGCTCAATAATCTGTTTGTTTCTTCTTCACTCGATTTCCAGAGGAGCAGATGGAAAGTTTGTAGAATTCAGTAGCTCCATATATGGGATTTAAAATGGAATGCTCTTTACTTCTGAGACAACGGTATTTTCAGTGAATAACTGCAAACTAAAAGGCAACTAAATGAAATCAACTTACACTCAACTACTTGTATCACACAAGCGCACATTCTCCGGAGTTGCTCCTGCCAGCTGCCTGGTAAAAACTCTGCACAATGTCTCAAGGAGCCCGTGTGAGTATACAGCTGAAAAAGAGGTGCCACACTAGCCTGACGTTGTCATACTCATAATTCTAGTCAGAATATGAGTCTGATACTGCTCCATTTGGCTGTGATTATGGGGCGTGTTTCAACCGCACCAGGAAAAAAAATGCCTCTTCGCTCAATTGGATAGACCTACAACCAATCAGATCAACGTAGTATGTGACGTATGTCAAGCAACATTGTGAGTTATAAGTCAGACAGTCAAGACTTTCTCTTACCATTTGTAAGTAGGGGTGTCACGATACCAAAAATTCAGTAGTCTGTTACCAATACCAGTAAAATAACACGATTCTCAATGCCAATTTCGATACCACGGTAAAAAGAAAAAACAACACAGAGCGTTTCCTCATTGAGATCTTTATTACAAGATGAACAACTCTTGTGGTAGTAAAAACGGTTGTTCAATGGTTACACTTGAAAATATGCGCTGCTGTACTCCTAAGCCTCACTGAGAGAGCAGCTAGCCGCTCTGGGTTCGGGTTCCCTTCCCCGTGGACTGACGGTCTGTGTGCGGACATGAAGCCGAGCCGCGGACGCTAGCTCCGGGCTGCTTCCTCCAGCTGATAACAGCCTCGCTGTGCTGCGTTCAGGGCACCTCGGATATAACGACCTCCTGCCACATAGCGAACATGCAATAGTTTTATCGATGAAAGACAAATTCTTAATGATCAAATAATCGATCGTCGATTAATTATGCCCATCCCTACTTGCAAGATACATGCTCTCTTTCTCTTTCTCTCTCTCTCTCTCTCCTTCTAACCAATTATACTGCCTGGTCAGTTCCTGAAGAGGCGCAGCACCGATGCTAACAGCTGGCATCGGCGCTCACGGTGCTAACCCAAGCGGTCTTTGGTGACGTGGTTGATTACGTTACTGTGGATCATCTGTCCATCATCGTATAAAGCCCGCCCTGACAATTTGATTGGTCTGAACCGCTTCGGTTCGGCCATAGTTTCTCCCCAACGGAGCAATGCCAGACCGAACTTCCCAACCTAAAATGTAGTGGCCGGGGCTAAGTTCGTCTGGCACCCAGGCTAGTGCCACACACAAGATGCCAATGAAGATGTCAACTTTTGATGCTGCCCTAGCCCGTTTTGATGTGCTGTAAATGAAAAGGCGTGATCTCTGTCGCCTCATGTCCTAACATCCACATTGTCACAGAATGTTCCGAATTTACAGCTTCCCTTTGACATTCAAGATCGCTGACTTGTTATACCCTGGTGCATGTTTTCTTGTGTTTATGCTTAGGTGTGACTTTGCTGTCATTTCTTCTCTAAGTGGTGTGAGCAGCGGATCAGGAGGGTCAGTGGTTTTACTAGAGCAGCAGAGCTCTCAGAGCACCACAGACCTCAGCTCACTGACTAATTCACTACACACTCTTTATCTGTTAGGCAAATAATCTTTTTAATGCTCGGACTGGCCTCGTAAAAGCCTGATTAATGGTTTCAAATGCCGCTGCTTGTGTATTAATTACCACAGTGGAAACCAAATGTGGTAAATGGACACAGACAGAGCCTGCAGTTTATGGGCCCTACTTGTCAGCATTCTGTATAATATCCATCTGTTTTGCAGGTTAATGTGCTCACTCAGCACATACGTATGTTTGCAGCTATTGATTTAAGACTTACCTTGATGTAAAGAACATGTGGTTGTTTTGTTCTGCTTTATTTGCAGAGCATCTCATTTGACAAAGTCCTAGTTAATTCCCCTGACCAGTTTCTCAAGTCTGTGATGTGCACAATATATTCTTCGGCTAGTTGGCAGCACCTCTTTGATCGCGGTGGCCGAGCTGCACAGTCGCCACAAAGTGGAAACAATACGTCCGTCTCTGCTACATGCAGAGATGGTTCCTCACCACCTGCAGTCAGACAGCATGGAGCAGTGTGTGCACTTGCATGTGTGCGTTTGTGTTAGCGAGTGTGTCATTATGGTAAGGTATGACATACTGCTGACAGTGTGGTTTTGACTTCAGTTGATATGGACTCGCTGGCTGGTCTAGACGTTTACTCCCACACCTCCCTCCTGGGTGTAGGACGGAGACTTTAATGTTGTCGACATTAAAGACGACGGGAAGCGACCGAGAGAAAAACGAGATGATACACTCAACAGGGACTGAAAGGATTTTTCTTGGAAGATGCTCCAGGATTGCCGTGGCAGGGAAGATGCATTGGATGGATATGCAAACAATACAAACATGCATATGCATACATACAGACTCGCAGCAAGCATGGGCGGATAGAACCGTGCAAACTGTCTAACAGGCTGCTAATCTGATGTGCGCCTGTGTGTGTTTGTATGTGTGTGTGTGTGTGTGTGTTTGTGTGTGTGGGTGGGTGCATGTTTGAGTATCCATGTGCAAGACAGTGTGTTGCTGCCGGGTTTTTGTGAGAACGGCGGGTTTGGGAATCACTTAACTTCTGTCACAAGCTGTTATGTCTCTCCCAGCTGGAGGGACAGAGGAGGAGATGAAGAACGACAGAGTAAGAGACTGAGATAAAAGCAGAGATGCAACCGGGGAGCAGCACAGGTTTTACCCGAACTGACAGGAATGATGTCAAATCTTATTTAGAGTTGTTTTTAATTTTTCATCATTTTACCTGTTATTTTCATTCTAATTTTCCTATTTTGCACACATGCAAACACACATGAATATGTTTGTTATTCTTCTTAAAGTGAAGAACCAAGGAGGCAAAGTTGGGACTTTTTAGCCAAAACACAGGAGCATGAGCAGGGTTACGTATTATTAAGCTCTGCTTGTATTACATTGCAGCCATGTCTGTGAGGGAAATCTGGAGATACAAGAGGCTGGAAACACCAAAGTTATCTAAGTGTATTTAATAAGGGGCTTTCTGCAGAAAGGATCAACACAGGGAAACCGCAAGGGTCTCAGAGGGAAGATGCAGGACAGTCAAATACATGATCTTATATAGGAGGACTAAGGCCACCTCTCTCAGCCAATCCAGACTGGTTCTGTAGGCGCAGGGAAAGCGCTATCTAAACACAGACAACTGATTTACATGTGTTTCCTTTGGAGATAAGCAGACATACATTCAGTTCTTTGGGAAGTCTTAATGGTCTAACAGTTTTCAGGTCATACACAGTTCAGACCCTTAAAACAGTCCAAGTCAAGACAGGTTGTGTATCTATGTAGAAAGGTCATAAAAGCCTTTAGACAGAGCTACAAAAACCTACTTTCCAACTACAACATAGGTTTCACACATACTTAGTTAATTTTTCCATTACATGTCTTAATTTGAACGAACTGTAGCCTTTCACAAACATATCCACACAGTTCCTCGATACATGATGGTGTGTGTCGAGAAACACATGCACAGACATATGCATACAAAGGCATCTGTCTTTCTCCTGTGCCTGTGTCACCCAGCCACCCCCCCCCCCCCACAGCAGTCCCGTCTCTACATCCTCCTCCTCTCATCCTTAAAGGTCAGGGCTCATCACCATGTCAGAGGGAGTTTATTCATCCCTGCTCTACCACCAACGTCATTCTCACAACGCCGGCTGTCAGAGTGGGTGAATGTCCTGCACTTGTCAAAATCGCATCTCCAGGATTTGTTTGCTTCTACCGGTTCCTGAGCGCAGAGACTCTCCCGTGTCTCGCCCCGGTTGCGTTTCCTCGCACACACGCACACGTGGATTCCGTCTTTGTTAATCTGGCGCCTTGTGTTTCTGATTTGCTCGCAGGTGAGGAAAAGAAAGCATGTGATGAGATTTTCCTTGAAGCCCGCCATTATCGCGAAGCAGAGCTCGTCCTTATGGCTCCTCTGCACATTATCTGATTGCACGCAGACATTTTCTTGATGTTGCCTGTGGAAATTGGTTTGCCAGACGCCGTACGCAGAAAGGAAAAAAATGGCCAGGGAGAGGAATCGGTGGCAATTAACATCACCTCTTTACACAGACCACTTAAAAACCTTTCACTCTCATCATAAAACCACACTCTCCTTTCTCCATCTCCCTCTCCTCGGTTTCCCCACTGCATTTTATACGCTCACCAAAATATGAGTCTTTGAACCCTCCTGTTGGAGAACAGAAGTGAGAACGGCCTGCGCACAGGCAGAGGCTTGTTGGAGACGTGCTGGTGTCGAGATGCATTAAACAGGTCAGACTGAGAGCAGCGTGATGTAGGCTAATTCAAAGCATTACAAAAAAAATGAACATTAATGTTTTTGCCAAATAGCCCAAAGCCATAGTCAAGACAGATTAGAGGTGGGGGCTGAGATCTAAAACTGAACCTCACTGTCAGATATGTGGCACTAAAAGCAGAAACATTGCACTCCAGAAGATGCAGCTTGCCGTACTTGGCCCTTAATTGCTCGTCTTGTAAGAACCTGGTTTGAAATTAAAGGTTTGTGGTCGCTGGCAGCCATAATGGCTGTCATTAATTCTTGTCTGCTTTGCTGTTGTGGTCCTTCAGCTACTGTTGTCCCTAAAGCGGAGGCTGATGTGAGAGTTGGGTGTTGGGCTTTCAGTCCCGATCTGCAGCCAATTAGAGCTGCAGCAGCTTGCCGGCCTGGTCCAGTCGAGCATGTCTCTGGTTCTGTCCGAACCGTGACCCCACTGCTGCTCCCTCACCTCTCGCTGAAAACCGCAGATCCATTGCGACCACTCAGTGCTTTTCAAGGAGTCCACATCTGTGGGTGACTGTGTGAGGACTGAGGGTTCGAAGGGAGTCGAACAAAGTGGCTGCAGTGTGTGTGAGTCCGTTAGGGGACATACAGGGCACAACACGACTTTTCCATCCGTCGGACAGAGTGTGTCACCCAAAGTCAACAGAAGCTTATAAATCCCTTCGCTTTTAGAGACAGCGGAGAGCGGCAAAGAGTGAAAGTGAGAGAATGATAGGTTTCTAAAACGCTACAATACCCATCATCCTTGTCGGCAAAGAATACACGGCACAGGGAGAGAAAGAGGCGGCTGTAAAAGAGTTTTGAAATGCCACCGCAAAGTGAGCAAATGGTAAACTGAAGTACATTTAAGTCTGGTTTATTGATGCGGTGGATTTGAGGCGCTGGCAGATGTGAATTCCCTTTCAACCTGCAGCGCTGCCGGATCACAGGCTCAGACTCCCCGGGGAGCTACACTTTTCCAAACACACCACCCAGCTATGGATCGAAATAGAAAATGAAGGATTTTTTTTTTAAATCCCATAACAAAACAGCTTTTTGAAATAAATGTCTCTGTGTGTGTGTCTCTCTCTCTCTTGTTGTATAGGTCAGCTCCTCCAGAGAAAGAAGTCCATGTTACTCTCGCTGTCAAATACACCTTACATCAAACCGCCAGTCATTGCCTCAGCATTCATCCTGAATTATACATTATAGTTTGGATCAAAATGTACAAGTCTGACTTCCAAACCACACATTTACCTTCTCTTAATCCTAAAGTCTTCAACCTGCGACCCTGTGCAAACGGTCGGCGCTGTGCTCCAGCTGTCAGGGAATATAGGGAATCCATGAGGGAAGCTCCCCCCCACCCTCAACTACAGGCTCCCACTGACAAGCAGCCTCTCTGCTCATCAGCCAGCCCCGACTCTCCGACTCCTACTCAAGACTTCCCCTATACCCCGGGCCCTGCACTCTCACCAGCTCCTCCACCCAGTCTCCAGCTAACCTTTCTATCTGAAACAAGACTTCTTTTCTTTATGGCTTCTTGCTTTCCTCTTTCTTTCTTGCTCCCTGTCTTTCTTTCTCTTTTCTTTCTTACTTGCTTTCTTTCTCGCTAGTGTCCCTCCCTCCTTGACAACAGATTCATCAAAATGAGTTTGACTTTTTGAAAGAAACTATTCCTCTCATCTGTTTGTTGTTGAAGGTGTATACAACTTCATCCAAGCAACAGCTGACGGAGACCTAACATTTGAATACTAAAATGATCTGAACATGTATCCTGTGTATAGCAAAGATCTACAACTTGAGCCAGTAGAACTTGCTTTACCATTTTTGGGCTCTTTCCATATATAGTCCCACAGTATAGTAGAGAGTCTGTAGACTGTAGAGAGATCAAGATCCTTTCAACTGAGTTGTGGATAAGTGGCATGTTTTAACACAATGTTTGTATATTTGAATTGACATCTAATTTCATGAAAGACCTTAAGTTGAGTGCTCTATTGATAAAGACGTTGTTAGAGGGAAGCCTCAGTATGTCGTATGGCCTTGTTGCCTGCACATCACATACTTTTCTGTAATAACTGACTTCTAACACATTTTCAGTCTATGTAAATATTATTCATCTTTCAGTTTATGATAAAACTTCTACATAAATCCACAGCAAAGCAGTGCCCTTTCCAGACCTTCTTTTCTCAGTGGAGCTTGTACATCAACCAACCTCACTCATTTGTTTACTTTGAATTTCCTGACAAAGATCCGAACAGTGTAAATGATTAACATCCATTAACAACAGAGTCGGCATTGAATCTTTAGAATGACCTTGTTCATACAGTCACTACGCCAGACATTCTATGGGAGCAGCTTCCCATTGACACTGCCTCTACCTGTAAATACAGCACACGTTTGTTCGTGAAAATATGATAAGGTTGAATTATTTACACCACTACTGTTTTTAGAAAGTCTTGTAAGCCGAGTCACAACCTCTGTAAGATTTCACAAGCCGTTTTCAGACCTGACCTACGGGTGAAATCGGGACAAATGGCTCTGGAGTTCACCCGTACTTTGCCTTTCACACACACACACACAACGCAGCTGGAGGTTCTCTGCACAGACACGTTCACCACTCCATCAAATCCTCTGCATTATTCAGCTGAGAGGTGGAGCAGCCGGGGGCAGCAGACAGCGGCAGGAAGTGACTCTGCTGCGGAGATCACATGATCATGTTTACAGCACCCCCGACACCGTCGTCAGCTCTTATCACCACAGACTTTCACAACCTCTTTGTCCGTGTCTTCTACGTGTGTGTCATAGCTTTTTCATTGGGATATATTTGTCTGTTTAGATTTTTTAAATCGTTTGCATAAGAAATCAACCTCCTCAGTCGCTTTCCTGTGTTCACACCAACTAATCCTGGAGTTCTAGGGACTATACTAGGTGATCAGGTGGATACAATCTAGAGTCTAGTGTATGTCTGATATCAGCTTTACATACTGCACATAAAACATATTCTCTTCAAATATCTCTCTTTAGAACTTGTCAGCCTGTAACAACAACCAAGTAGAATAGCTATATTACGTCATACTACTTCATATTTATTCATTATCTTCCATAAATATCTGTTTGTCTATATGTGGCTCACATATTCTGAGAGACGTTCATCTAATCCTCTACCTTTGCCATCTAGTCCCATGTTGTTTGAGAGCATTTGCTGAACTTTCTTCTCTGATTCACTCCAAGTCTGTCCTTTGTCAATTGCTGTCAATTGAAATATTTGTCCTTCTGCGGTGATTTTGATAAACTTGGCGTAAATCCCATCACTTCCTGCTAAGAGTTCAATATGTTGCTTTCAAATGACTTTCTTTGTTTCACATTCTCCCCGTTTTACCTTCGTCAGATTTTGTCTTTGTTGAATTCCAAGCTTTTTTTTTAATCATCTGTACATATTTCATTATATCATGTAGTTGTTTTGTTGTTTTCATCGATAATCAGCTGAATTAAGCTTTTAACCATCTGGGAGAGTGCACTGGATTTGTTTATGCTCTCTGCAGCCATCCCTGCTTTTGTCTTATACCTTATCTTGTGTTACGATCAAAGACATGAAACAGTGATATATTGCAACATCATTAATGTGTTGTTGTTTTTTTACAAACAACATTCATAAACAGCAGTTTTGATAATAACAGTATTATTCAAGTAATGTTTTGTGTACAAATGTCTGTTTGAGGTACTTTGCTGAGTAATAAGCTGTGAAAGAAACAGGCTGAACAGCTGTATGACACTATTAGAAAACAATTGTCGTCTTTTATCAGCTGAAGGACGCCTCTTTTTGCGGCTTTCAAATAAGCAAACTCATCGGGATAACATTTGGTATTGAAAGATCAGGGTGCACAGCCTCACATACAGCTTTGTCCTCTACTTCTCCAATATGATTTATGAATTAAAGTGGCTTTTCAGCACCAATCGATTGGACAGCAACCTCTAAAGACGGTTTTATTGTCATTTAGTCACTGCTCTGTTGTGTGAAAGACAAAATGTGTCACACAAACCCAGCGGGAGGAACAAATTCATGGCCAGGCTTTGATGTAACTTGACAACAACAACACAACAGTCTGAGTCTTCTGCCAACAACATTTAGGTCTATCTGCACTTCAGAGTAAACACAGTCAGTGATGAATCATTTTTAAAACATTAAGTGGGAACACTGTCGGCCTTGTAGCTGCAGTTCCAACTATCTGTGAACTGACATCACGAATGCAACGGAACAGCCGTGTGAAGCCAAACTACTATGACATGGCCTGCCCACAGTGGTGAAGGAGTTTAATCCGTCTCAGAACCTACTCACGTAAGAACACGTGCATTAGAGAGTCAATGAAATGTAAAAATGTCCACTAAACGGACATCGTGCATGTCATGATCAAACAGACAGTTTCTGTTCCTGCCCTAAATTTCTTAAAGCCTAAAAAGTGAGCACATGTTGAGCAGATGTGAGTCTGTGGGGAAGCTCGAGCTGTCTCTTATCACAGCTCCATTCTCACGGGACATCAAGGAGCAGAAACACTCTCTAGAGAGGAAACTTTTCTGCTTGCTTGCTTTTTTCTGCTTGTATTGTGAACAGGCGTATGTTTGTATGAATCTAGTATTTTCACCAAACAACAAGGAGCTACCAAACAAAATACTTTTTACTTGAGAAAAGGCACGAATAGGAACGTTTTTAAGGATTACACTGTTTCTTGAAACAAAGCTTACCTGACCTTCACTTCCTGCAATGGCTGGATATGAGCCTTTACTAATACTATGAGCATGAATTCTATCTTCAGTAGTGTCCTCCTCCTCTCTGACTCAGCTGCAGGGTTTTTTGTTGAAACATCTGATATCCATAATCCATTACATTAAGGCTAGTCCGACTCCAGCTTCAGGGACCTGTTCAGAGCGAGGGTCAGGGCTGACTCAGAGTGGGTCCGGACCCCCATGCCCATCCTTGCCATGAGCGGTGTGATCCTACTCAAACTGCTATTTCCTATTAGCAGATGCTTTTGTTCTTCAGAGGTTTATTATTTCCTGAGTTGCATCCTCAAGAAGAAGAAGAGTTAAATGGTGAACTTAAAGTAAAAAAGATTACCCTACCGGCAGTGGACTCACCCTTCTTAAATATTGGTCAGATCCACGACATGCAGCATATATAAAACACCTGTTAACAAGTTAACTTCACCTTCTGTCACACCTCAGTCTGTCCTCCATTCATTGTCAATTTAACACTTCTCCTCCTGTTGCAGTTATCTTAGCCCTAAAGAGAAGGTATATATTCTATACAAATATAGAATCCCGCTGTGCCTATTTATACTTGGATCTTTGAAATATCATGATTCTTTCCCCCTCTGATACTGTCTCTCATTCTCCTGCTCCTCTTTCTCCTTTTACCCCCCCCCCTCTCTCTTTCTCTCGCTCTCCCTCTCTCCCTCTCTCCCTCCCTCCCGCCCTGTCACCATGCTCTCTGTCTTCTGGTTCCCTGAAGTCCTAATCAAGGCTCTGGGATGAGGCTCACACAGACGGGAGGATGAGAGCAGAGGCTCCCACTATGTTCCCTAATAGGGCAGGGGTTGGAGTCTGTTGTCTGTCAGTTGTGGCCATAAAGACTTTAGTGCTGTGGCTCTGACAGCACATGGCTTCCTGTGAGTAACCAGGAGACCCCAGTGTTAATGCAGACAGCGCCGCACGGTCACAGGCTAACTGCTGGCTGCAACGCTGTTTGGACACGTCAAGGCCTCGAGATGAAGCCAAAGACCCTGAAACAAAACAGGTTTTTTTTATATAGAAAAAACATAAATAGAAGCCCACTCTTCTCTCTGCTTTCTCTTTTTGTTCCAACTTTTTCCTCCTATCACTTCCTTCATCTCCTCCCCCTCGAAGTGTAGGTGAAGCTCAGGTAATTTGAATATGTAGATGTGAAACATGAATGATTAATTAGGGTAATGCAGGGGGATTCAGAGTGCTCCACCTCTTCCACGTGGACATGACTGAGCTCATTTGCATAGATCTTGAACTAAGTCCCTGTAGTGTAAAGTGAAACCGCACGGTGCAATGTCCACTTTGACTAAAAGCTCGTCCTAAAATAGGAATCTAAGAGAAAAAAATCATCAATAACCGGCTGACTTTTAATATGCTACTACATTACACAGTGTCAGGGTCGTTGTTCCCATTCTGCCAAACTATCTGTCTGTAGCCCAAATGTTCACAGTGGGATTGTTGGGAGGATGTCTAGGTCAACAAATGTGTTCGCTGATGTATTAGCCCAGCTTACAGGCTGACAAGTTGCATATATGTTACACACATGGGGTCAGCGTGATCGATCATTTTCCAAGCCCTGACCAGTTTGATTTTCTTTCTCCTTTAATAGGACACAAGGGACACGAGCTGGGGAAAGAGGCTAAGATATAATCATGCTGCCCTTTTGCTCGGCAGCAAAACATACATCATACTCCTGTAACGAGTAATTGTGAAAGTCTAAGAAATCTAGGACTGCTCAGTGTTTTTCTGCGGTCTAGAAAGTATTAAAGAGACTGCAAGAGAAAATAATATTTTCAACTTTTACTTCTATAATATAATCATTTAGCTCGGTAATAATTAAAAAGCGCCATGATCGTTTGAAGCATTTTAATAGTAAAGTTATGTTTAATTGGTCTGTTTGCCACTTGACAATTATCATTTATTGTCAATACTAACCCTGTGTTAGAGATCTAATAAGACCACTGGACGGAACCCCCCCCCCCCCCCCTTCTATTTCAGTGGAGCTGGTGGAAATTGCAGGGAGGCTGTAATTGAAACAGATGAAGTCAGACATTTTTTTTTTCTGTTAAGTTGAATTTGATAGCCTCCAAACTGTCAACACATTTGCATATTTTTAATTAAATGTCTGGGCTTGTTTGTTTTTGCCTTTTCTTTTGGAGAATAAACTTGTCACTCTCTATATTGTGGCGTCAACAAATGTTTGCTCTGACTCGTCAGTATATTTTTGAGTGTCGACTCATCATTCAGGTTACACTGATTTTGAACATGAAATCTCCAGAGTATTGTTGCACTGTGTGTGTGTGTGTGATGTGGTGTGGTGTGGTGTAAAGTGTGTCTGTGTGTGTGTCCCACGTTGTGCTTGTGTGTTTGTATGTGCAGTGAATTTACATACCTCCTCTCAGCAAGTATTTCACTACACGTCCTTCTGTTGATCAATTACACCATAGCAGAATGGTTGCCATGACAGCCTTATAGCCTTAGCCTCTGCCGGTTTGTGTCAGTTATGAATGTATGTGTGTTACATATACACATTACCGGAGAAAGGAAGTATCCTGAGCAGTGACAGGAGGTCAGTCTTGTTGGTGCTGGTGTTCATGTGTGTGTCGGGTAACAGCAGAATATTCATCCCACCAGCTCATTCAATAGCTCACTGGTGAAGAAGCAGTAATAAGTTAACATTAGTCTCTGATCATTCTCAATCAATATCTCTTTTTGATTAGCTTTAATCAATATAGAGCTTTGTTCAGGTCTTATTGCCAGGGTAACCGGCTCTGCTGTTAACTGCTGATAGACATAATGAGTTGTGTGCACTTGCTTGGCTTGTGGTTACATGTTTACCTGTGTGCGTGTGTGAATTATGTGTATCTGAGTGCCAGAGGCTCAGTGTGAGACACATTATCTTTCATTCAGTTTCCTTTTCTTACTGGGCCTCATAAATGTCAAGCATGGATTGAGGAAATTATGCCTGTTTTGATTATTTAGATTCATCCCATATTAATTCCCAGGGACCTGCGGTTTTCCCTGTTCCAATTTGCTTCACAAATGGACGTACCAGGGGCTATGACTTCTGAGCACATTCACACGCACACACACACCAACACTGATACAGGCTCACCCAAAGTCATACCCATAATGGATGTCAAAACGAATTGTTTGGTTTTCTCCCGAGGCCGGGAGGCAGGACAGCTGAGAGACGAATACTTAATCACACGGATACAAGCGGCGGAAAACACACCGACACGATGTACCGCTACCCACATGCACACGCACTTGTACAAACACACACACACACGCACAGGCACACGGCCACAGACACACAGAAGATTAAGGGTAGGAGGGTATGAGAAGAATTCACAATGACTTGCAGGTTCAGTGAGTGTTGCAGAGGGAAGGAAGAGCCCTGAAGTACCGGGGGAGGTGTGGGCACAGGGGCAGTGTGGGGTCAATTAGTATTCATAAAAGACAAATGAATCCATAGCTGTGGCCTAATACCAATTACTTTTGATCACCTAATCAATTAGAGTTGGTTAGGGTTACTGTAGCTAAATAGAAAATTAACTCCGACATTCACCATTGGCGTCGAGATGGCTTTTCATCAGCCACCACATCGGACATGTTAATTTCCTCATCAAGGTGGAGAATGGAGGGATAGCCACCCGCCTGGTTGGAAATGCACACTCCTGCACACATGCATGCAGCCACACACAGTTATTACAGGCCCTTTATTAAATATCCCTGTGGCCCCTTAATAGACAAATAGCATCTGATTCTATCAAGTGAAAGGGAGGGAGAGGGAGGGGAGCAAATTAACGGAGTCCTCGGTGGCAGAGAGAGAGTATGCGGCACTGAGAGACAGAGTAAATGAGTAATTCAGAACTGATTGATTGTACAAGAGAGATGGAGGAATGAAGAATGAGAGAGTGGCAGAAGAACTGAAGTGGCAGAAGAACTGAAGTAAATGGAAGATAGACATGTGATAGATGGAAGGCGAGACAGAGGGGTAGTCACTACCCAAACCTTTGCTGGGAGGTTATGAAGCTTACACTCCTCTATGTGCCGTTTGTGTGGTGTTAATGCACCTTTTTCCATTCCCACCCCTAACCTAGTTTAACTTCAGCCATCGCCTCAGGCTTGGGGAAGAGGAGTGGCAGCAATACCAGGTCAAGCCCAGGGAGGGGTAAAGCCCAGTGTTTAGTATTCCCTGAGTGTCGGACGCAGAGAGACAGGACGGAGATGGAGGAGAGAGAGAGTGTCTGGTGGAGGCAGGGCGGGGATGTCTGGAGGATGAGACTTAAACCTAGGTAAAGCTGAAACTGGGCTCAACCCTGTATTCTAGAAAATAGCTTTATATGGCTTAAACTATATCAAGATGGACAACTCATCCTCCCTTCCTCCTACTTTATACATAAATTCTTCCACCGCTGTATGTTTTATATTTTGTCTCTAATATCTCTTTGGTATGGTATTTATTTCAGCCTTTACTGGTTTCTACCACAACCCACATGTTCATTTCCATTTCATTTATGTATTTTGTACTTATGTTGTGTGAATTAAACTAAACAAGCACTTTTCAGAAATGAAGCCAATTCCTGCAGTAGCCAGCACCTGCTGATACACTATCACGAGTCCGTGTCAGCAATTAATTAAAAAGATGTTGTTTTAATTATTGTTTGTAAGGTAAAAAATGTTCTAGGTTACATAGCTGATATGCAAATGAGAGTAAGCACCAGCAAGTTCAAATTTCTCACTAATATATCAGTGACAAACACCCAAAACTACAGATAACTATCAAAGGAAAAGGTGGAATAAAACATACGGGGCTCTGGGGATTGAATAAAAGAGTAGCAGAGTTCGATTCTACTTTGGAGATGTTCTATAGTCAGATGAAATGTCTGAGAAGCTGCAAGTCGAATCAAAGGCACAACAGCCTCTTTGTGAATTACCAATTAAAAATTAAAATACTTGCGTAATACTTGCGTGCGCTCGGGGAGATAACGGTCTGATGGAGGAGAGCTCCGTGAGTTAGTGACGTGCAGAGGGATTTTCTTGGCTTTAGATTCCTGTTCTTTCTCTTTTGTCATTACACCATTGCAGGAGCCTTTATTGAGTTCACATCTAACGGCTCCGAGAGTTCATCTTGGCCAATCGGAGAGATTGCATGCCCACATTTCCGGGATGTTCTTGTCTGTGACTGAGAGTCTTTGTTCTCTTTGTTGTTAGTGAACTTTCAATCTGCTTTCATGCTGAATTGCCTGGTGACCCACAGCTCTTAAGTTCCAAAAAGGGTTCACACTAAGATTAAAAGTTGGTGCCCACTCCTCTCTCTGGGTGACTTGCTCCTGCAGGTCAGTTAGGAGGGTGAGGAGGTGATGTTTATTCAATGTGTGTTAGCGGCCCACAATGGGAAGCAACCTGGACATTCCAGGTCGTTGGCTCCTGACTGCAAAGAGGCTTAAAGACTCGAAGGTGATGGGATCAATATTCTGGTTCAGTGGCCATGCAGAATACGAGGAGTCTGTTGACTTGCTGCCCGCTGTGTTTAAGAAAACTGTTGTGGAGAAGTGGTTGGGTGCAAAGTTGTGTTGTTAGTCAGAACGTATGGGAGGGTTCGGGGAAAGTGTTGGTTCTGCTGGATTGTCTTTTCTCAAAACTTCCAGGGGGCTTCACCTGCAAAGTTGCTCTAGTAAAAGTAAATGTAATACATTGAACAGTAAGTTTTTTTCAGATCTTTTCAGAATGTTCATCTGCACTAGAAAAGGGATACTCCTCCCATTAGGCAGTTATTCTTTACTTATAGCGGTTTGATAATGCAGTGTATGCTACTGTGTATGGACCTATTTCTTTTAAGCTGCTTTTAGACATACTCTGAACTACAGATACTCACCTGTTCTCCGCATGGACTGTATCTGAGAACTTCAATGTTCCTTCGAACATCCTCTGCAGTTTCTCCTGCCAGCCCTCCAGAAAGAAATGCCAGATCATGTTCGAGTGAGCCCATGTGAGGATTTAGCCGGAGATTATCCGTCACGATTCTCCGCGAGCGAGAAGCCGTGTTGCTGACACCTCAAACGCACGATGGACAGAAAAAAACGACACTGACGTCAGTCTGGAAACACAATGAGACTTGAGAGCTTTTGGGGATAAGGGCTGACGTCTGTGTTGGTGTGCTGTAAACAATAGGACATGATCTCTACAGTGGAATATATGTAGGTCCTGCCTCCTGCGCCGCCACTTGTCTGAACGCTACAGAGATTTTTGTGTTTGGTTTGAGCGGAGAATCTCTGACTGGGTTGTTCATATGTGGAAGTCAAACATCAGAGTTCATGTCTGAAAAAGGCAGTTGTGACATGTCTACCTGTCTATCAAATATCTTATGGTTCTCCCACAACTTTGCATGTGTGTCAATTTGCACGTTTCTGAATTCCATTACAGCCATGTGTGGATACATACTGTGTGTGAGTACAGCTGGGGGGTGTCTGCAAAGAGGTGACATCTACGCTCACTCCAGGTGGCTGCTCAACATTTCCTTACACTGTGATATGTAGATTTCCTTATCTCCACTCATACCACACATGTCGCATCACACCCAGAGAAGCGTTGGTGTGAATTCATCTTCATTCACATTCATTTTTCTCTCTGCCCCTCCGTGGCTTGGCCTCTCTCTAATTTGTGTCTCTCCTCCTTTTCCTCTCCTCGGCCCGCTCCTCCCTCCGTGTCTCTGAGGCCAATGGCCAAGACAGGCCTGCAAGATGCGGTATTGATGTGGATGGATAGTTAGCTCTTCCTCCACATATAGTCTTTCCTGTCTAATTAGTGTTGAAGGAGAAGAGCTTGTCTCTGTGTGTGTGTGTGTGTGTGTGTGTGTTTGTGTGTGTGTGTGTGTGTGTGTGTGTGTGTGTGTGTGTGTGTGTGTGTGTGTGTGTGTGTGTGTGTGTGTGTGTGTGTGTCCTAGCCTCTGCTCTCTTATCTCAGAGCTCTCATTAACCAGGCTTTGTTTTCCTTAGCTTCATTAGCATTCCCATGACAGCGCCCGTTACCTTGGTTCTAGGCTAAATGCTCGGCTAAATAGTCAACATAGGAAGTCAGTCTGCCCCTTTTCATTAACATCAGCCTGTTTACATTGTCAAAGTGTCTGTTAGTGCTATGACACAGATTCCCCTTATAGCTCTTTGGGTCTACATATCAAGTATTTGCTTTAGGTCTTCTCCTTTTAAATAGTGGGAGACGAATCATCTCTCCTGCAGAATATGTTAGTCGTGCTTTCACCTTTGGGTGTATCTGCTTGTCTGTGCCCACAAGGAATCTAGGCTACTCTATTAACATGAAGGCAGCATCCTCACAGACATTGTTTCCTCCAGGTGCAGTTTCTAATATCACTCCCTGGCAAGAATGCAGAGAGGAAGCGCAGGAACGGAACACAGACAGACGTGGGGGAGGTGGAGGCAGTAGAAGCGGAAAAATGGAAAATATATCAGTCCAGCAAGAGCGATGATAGGGGGTGGAGAAGGTGGTTTTCGGGGGTCCCAGTATATGTTCCTCATTAAGATGAGGTCTTGGCATGGGGAGAGTGTGGTGAATCAGGGGGGAATTATGTAAAGGAGACCCTGCTGTGACAGGCGAACACCTGCGCTAACATGTCACATAAGCCAGTCGTGCAACTATACCATCCATTTGTAATGATCGCCATGGAGACCGTATAGCCAGGAGTTGGAGAGAGTATATTCAGCAGTCCCAGAGGAGGGGTTCAAAGGCCACCCACTCTGCATATACCCCATCCATCCTCTCCTTCCCTCCAGCTCTTGGTGTAACACACCATCCACCACCACCACAAACAGCACTAATACACACAACACTGCTCCATGGTGGTGCTTCTGCCTATTTCTCAACATTGACTGTTTGTGCTCTTTTCTGCATCATTTTTCAAAAAGCATGCGATATGTTTTCATAATGATGCCCATCCTTTCACACAGCCAGACATTCATTCATTTATTCATTCAAGTATTTTCCAGTGTGGTATGAAAGTCACTTCATAGCTCACATAGTGTAATTTCGTTTGAGGAGTTTATCTTCGGTCTGAAGTTGCACCAGTGTCTCATGTTATACAATTGTGAACAGAGACAGGTTTTTTCTGTGGCCTTGTTCGGACCTGCTATTAACATCCGTCCTGAGAGGTCCGATCACAAGTGGACAGCTGTTTGTTTGTCTGTTCACACCTGAGGTTAAAATGCGTCCTAAATGTGTCTCCTGCGACCAATTGTGATCAGATCTCATTTCCCCACTTCATAAGCAATAGTCACATTTGTGTTTGTGAAGAGCAAATTAAGTTTTAACCCAGTTTTTCAGGCTTTATCCACAGTACTACTTTTTTTGTTTAAAAATGCATCAACTCAGCTATGGTACCACCTGCTGTCCACACTACTCAGTAGTTTCAGAGCCGTTAAAACAGACATGTTTGGAAACACCTGTGGCCCCATTTCAGTTTTAAATCACCCTGTGCGCTTCAAATCTCGACAGAAATTGCAAAAGATATCATAGACACAACCTCTTGCTAATTAGGTATTTTCTGTCACAATGTAGCCGTCCGTCCCTGATCCGTCTCCTATCACAGGACCTTCTGCTAGCAGAAAACAAGCCTCAACTACCAGTGTATAATCAATTACAAGCATTGCTGTTAAATTCTGTATTTTACAACGATACAACTACTTAAATGTGTAGGAGACACGAGAAGTTATTATTCGAGTAATCTGCAACTAACAACCAAATGGTGCCTGTGTACACTGCCACACGCACGCCCAGTGTACGGGAGTATCACGAAGTGTGTTTTCAGAATGCATTGTGATTTAAACAGATACAGAGCCAAAGCAACTCTGTGGACAGAAACTGTTTTAGTTTAAAAACAAACATTTTAAAATAATGCGTATGTAGACAGAGTATACAAATATGTCCGGCGATGACAATGTTTGTTAGTGTTGGTGTGTGGGCGTAAGTGAGAGAGAAAGAACAAGTGGAGTCAAGAGTAGCTGAATGAATAATGAGCTGCATGCAGATCTACAAGAAGAATGAATATTTTACCCTTTTGAAAAGAGTATTAATCATAATGTGTTGGTAAGTGTTGATATTTTGTCGATGGTCACAAACAAATCATTGTACGGACACTGAGAAGCGTAATAAAGTACAGGTCAGAGGAGGTTGGCTGAGTAGGTGAGCCTTGATATTCTGCATTGGCACATGTCCCAGAACATCTCCCACTGAGATCTGACTGATCAGATCTCAGGACACGTTGAGGATGCGTTTGGGTGCGTTCAGACCTGAACCTACTGTTTCTCTGAATTTGTCTTCGATAATGGTACTTTATTTCACTTCCCCTCATTCAAGTGATGGAGTGTGAACCTTCTGCTGTTGGAAAGAAAGTCTCGAAATACCAAATAATTAGGAAAGCACAATCAGGAGGAGAAGAAAATGTCATTTTAAAACAGAGATATTTTAGTGTCCTCTGATCCAGATGGTAATTTTAACCTTACCAAAGTCACACAATTTGTTTAAACTATTCAACAAATACACTGCCGATGTTTCAGGAATTTGTTTCTTGTACTTTTCTGGAAGTTTTACAGCTGAAGGTGCAGCTATATTTAAAAAAAACATTTGATCAATGTTGAACCCAAATTCCTGCCACACTGGAGCATTAACCCTGATCAGAGCTTTTGGTTTTCACTCTGCTCACAAGTCATTCACATTGTTGTCAACATGCAGGCTATATTTTATGTTACGTTGCTATTGTGGAGCCAACTGCATCGCTACAACAAAGCTAAAAGAGCAAAAGGAGAGAAACTTTGGACAATCTGAAACCCTCTCCCATGTCAGCATTACTGCATGTGTGTGCACATCAGAATCGAGCCGTGAAGCCTTCTCTATAGACTCACATTTTGTACCAGTGATTTTGTAACAGTAAGAAATCTGTCGTAGAAGAGACGGAGAACGTTCAGCAGACAGTGGACTCAATCATCCGTGATGTAATGCAGCCACAAGACATGTATTTTGAGTAAGGGCTTCTCCTATCTCTCTGTCTCCCCTGTCAGATGGATATTTCTCAAGGATTGAGAGCAGTGAGAAAGATGTGTGTAATTATGAAGAAAGCTGTCATACCTTCTATCCATCCTTCCTCATCCTCCTCTTCCTCCATCCACCCCCTCTTCCCTCTCTCTCTTCATCACTCTTCACTCCCCTCTCTGTAAACCACCCACTAAACCCTGTCTGTCAGCAGCCTGCTGCTTATATCCTTGCCGAAGCTGAAGTGGTCATTATTCACAGCTTAGGCGATGGCTGTTTGCTGTGAAATGGCTCACAGTGTGCTAACATGCGTTCAGAAATGCAGTCGGCATAGTGATTAGCATAGCTATTTCACATGTTAACCCGTCGCCACCTCTCTCAGGACCCCTACAGTCAGACCCGACAATATACCCATAATGAAAAGATGCAAATTTCCAACATGTACTCATTTCACTCTGCGTCAGAAATAAGGCAAAGGGAATAGTGTGACTCAGATTGATTTCAGAAAATGAACTGGAAGGACTTTCGTTTTTTTTTTCTTTTACCGTCTTATGTCCACCCCCCCCCCCCTCTTCCGTCTGAGCATCATGTTTTCTTTATCTCAATATCACTTTGGCCTTTAGTCCACAAAACATCCCCAAGGATCAATTCAGTAAATGGACAAGCCCTCTTACACACACACAGAGATCACAGAGTGGCGTTACAGTAATGTTATTTCAACAGCATGGCCAGTGACCCCTGTAAAGATGATCCCGACAGTGGCTGTATACACATAACCTTAATAATTCACACGCACACACACACACACTGCACTCAAACACACATACACACACAGAGAATGTCTAAATAATTTACGGAGAGAGAGAGACGTCTAGCCCCCCAGCATGAATAAGTAAGCGGCGGCCCACTGGCCAATTGCGCCCCTCTGTCTGCGTACACAGTTTAATCAACTCATAAATATTGCATTGCTTGCTTACTTGATAGTCTCACCAATTCTGTATTCAATTTTGTTTTCATTTAACTCCCACTTAACGATTCGACAAATTGTGGTGTTAAGAGTCAGAGCAGAGTTGCCTCATCACATGCGGTTAATCAATGGAGAAATGAGGAAATCTTGATGCTTATTTCATTGTTGTGTAACTTAACTGCATTAAATCTGCCTCTGATCTGCTGATTAGTTTTGTCCTTTAAGAATAAAAAATGCTTGGTCCTTTCCCACTACCTTGTTATTACGGCTTTAAAAAATCTTCAGAACTCTAACAGGTCCCAGTTTGACTGTTCTCCTTCTATAATTCAGTCCCACTCTACATTACACACACACTTGTTTGATTGTTTTCCTTTTTCATGTGTATGTGTGATTAAACTTTTAAATATCCACTTTTGGTTTCATTACAGTCTCACACGCAATAGAGAAACTAATACAATTACCATGGTTACTTATTATTAATATAATTTTAGTATATGGAAAAAAAGAGCCCGATTTTACACCCACTTTACTAATATTATTTGCAATAAAAAATGATCACCATTAGTTTAATATAGAGAATACATGAATAAAATGTGTTCAAGCAGGAACAAGAAGTGAATGCAGTTAATTTGATCCACAATTATTTCTCATTAATCTACAACCAAACATAATTGTGGTGGGTGGCAGGAGGAAAGTGCATAATAATAAAAAGAATAGTGGCCTAATGATGATTAGATGAGTAATTGTAGTAGTGGGTGTTGAGCAGGATCAGGGGGCAGTAGTAATGGTCCCGGTCACTGATCCACACTCTGCGGCTCTGGAGGCACAAACACCTGCAGTAAGCGGCAGGAGGAGAGAGATGAGAAAACACAAATCGACAGGAGAGAAGAAGAAGATGAAGTCAAGTTAGTAACGTGCATTAATGGGATATAAATGTGTACAGATTAGTTTCCAAGTATTGATTTCCTCCCGGCATATAGTTGGCTATTTAATTAGACTGTACATTTCCCAAATTAAATCTTTATTCGAAAGTGCTTTAGTACACACAGGAGACATTCTCCGCTCACACAACACATAAAACAAGGACTTTCCATTAGAAAACAATTACAATAGTTATCGTGTAACTGCAGGATCCTGGGGTTACAGCAGGCCTGACATGTGGAAAATACAGTGACTCACAGAGGAACGGGTGTAGTGGCCGTCTGAAGAAGAAGCTGGCTGAGTAATGTAGACGTTTTCTGGGCTTCTGAGCTGTTTAATGTGGAATCTGAAGCTAATAGATTTGCTTCTGCTTGTGAATTTTTTTTTAATCTCCTCAGTCATAAATGTTTTTTTCATCCAGTTTGTCCGAGCCCTGTATTACATTTCCTTTGTAAGGGAGGAGTTTTATTGTCTGGTGTCAGGGGTTGAGGGAAACAGTTTCCCTCTGCTGGGGTTTTTGGCTGATGTGTTTGTCCACCAGAAAATAAAATCCACCACTGTAGCTCGGCTCCTGTGAGCTGTCACTTTGAGTTTGGTGAGACAAATAAAAAGCTTAAAAGTTGTCCTCACTACTGCTAAATAAAGCCCCTCTTTTCACCCACTAACATCTGGCTGAAATGGGAATGGATACAAGCCTCCATTACTCCCGGGTCAAATGACTCTGCTGTAGAGTGTGAGTTTTTATCTTTTTATCCGGCCACAATCTGCTCTGATGGAAACATAACACCCAAGTGATCTTTATTTTGACAGTCTGCTACAATTTGTCTGTACAACATTATGACACGTCTTAAACCTCTGTGCGTTACCACGTAACATTCATATAAATGTTTGTGTAGTTTTACATCTTGGGAACGATGTGCAAAAGTATTGTGCAAGATGTAATACTGGCAGACAGCAAAGTTAGAGAGCTCCTCAGTGTCTGGCGCGATCGAGATGTCGAATACGAAGCACTGAACAGAAATCAAACTCCATTATTGACAATAGGAGAGATGTTAACTGCCTTTTTTAGCGAGTTTACCTGTGATTAAAAAAAACAGTGTATACCTGCGTATATTTAGGTGTAAAAGAGGTATAAGTGATCAAATAATTGAGCAAACAAGAAACGCTATCTTCTCCTGCTTGGTTCCCTCACTCTGACTTGGCGGCCTCTGTTGTCAGAGCCCCGCATTTGTCTGACATCTTGGTGGCTTAATTGTCAGGGGGTCATGTTTGCTACGGCAGCACAGATCATGACAATTAGTACAGCCCGAGGAGAGAGGAGGAGGGAGAAGAGCGGCAGAATCAGTGGAGAATCGATACAGAGCAAGATTTCTGACTCACACACATACACACTCAAACACGCACACACACCCACAGCGCTCATGCACACACACACACACACACGTCTTTCCCTTGAACTTCATCTCTCTCAGCAGGAGCTTCGTCTGTCCTCCTGCAGTTATCTCCCTGCCTGTGAGGGTGTCATTTTGTTAGTAATTAAACTATCCATTAGATCAGTTTTGCAGGCGTTAAAGGAGCCGGACTCCTCACTTCATCCTCGGCTCCTTTCACAGCAGAAGCAGCTCAAAGGAAATGTTCCTAATTCTGACTGCAGGAAGGTTCTGCAGAGGAATCTCTGTTGTAACAGTATGCATGGCGCGTAAAGCAAGAGACGTATTGAGAGAGATCGCCGCAAAATGGGATGAGGGGAGAGGAGTAGTCTGGATGAAGCAAATAGATGTAATGCAACAGAGGAGAATAGAAAGAGAGAGAGAGAGGTAAAAGGAGACAGAAAGCGAAATGGCGTAAAACGCTGAGTGCAGGGTGCGCTGCATGTCGGCGGGTATCAGGGGGAGTATTTGGTGGCCGGGAGCCAGTATGAGTGAGATGAGGGGAGGCGAGTGTGCAGAGCCAATAAATTACAGACCTTCAAGCCCCACTTTACATTAATGGAATGTGCAGCGCCGCTCTCTCCAGTCGGCCGCTGAGATTAAAGAGTGCGGAAATGGCTGTGGACAGGCTCTCTCCCTGGCCTTGGCTCTCTGTGTGATGCGGGCCTTTAGAAACCCACAGAGTGGCCCTGTGGTGCACGGGCCCGTGAAGCCGCGATGACTGTGCACGCAGATCCAGACTGAGCATTTTACTTATAATATCTGTCCCAACAAAGCCCACAGCAGGGCCGGCCCTGGCAATGTAGGCGCCCTAGGCGGGGTTTCAGAATGGCGCCCCCCCCAACATACACGGGCAAATTGTCATGCATCCCCAAGAACTTTTGGACTGTATACAGATGCACACACAGGCAGACAAAATTGTAAGCTATAAAAAATAATAAAAATATATAATAAAAATATAAAAAAGTCTGAACTCAGCTGTACTGACAGCATATCATGTCATGTCGACAAAAATAAACATTAATGATGAAATGGGGTGATTCTACCTCTATATTGTTCTTTCTTCTCCTCCCCTACTTTGCTGCGCTTTCTGAATCGTGCACCTGATAATTTAATCCTTTTTTGACTCATCTTCAACTCTTACCACAGTCTAACACACCTCCCCACACACACACACAAGAGAGTATGTGCTTGTGTGTTTCTGTCTGTTTAGACACAACTGACAAATGTGTGGATTAAGCAGTGTTTGGCAAGTTACTGAAAATTAGTAATTAGTAACAGTTACTAGTCACTTCTTTTAAAAGTAATTGATTTACCCCACCAGTTACTGTATATCAAAAGTAATTAGTTACTAGGGAAAGTAACTTTTAAGTTACCTTTATGTCTGCTTTTTAAATGTAATGAATATGAACAGTACTGAACAGTCAAACACAATACATATATTTTTTAGACCTATTTATTGTAATCAACAGGGCAACAGGCCCATTTGTGGGTCATTTGGTACCGGGCCGCACAGAAAGAATAAATATTTTACATGTTTTCTGTTTTATCTATTATCCGGTAGTTTTTCAAAATAAAACCGTTTTATTTTGAAAAATTACCGGATACTCTGCGTTATGACTCATGCTTTATGCATGTCAAGACGCTCGTCTCGGTCACGTCACTTTTTCGCTGACCACAAACCAGCACGGTATTTGTCGGACCCATTTGTCAACAAACCAGGTGAATCCAGCAGGTCTGTTTAAGAAAAAGATCAGCTGCCCGAGATCACAAATGACGGCGGCCCTTAAAGTATGTTTGAGAAAACAACTCTGCCGGTGTCCTGGATTAAAGTCACGGCAGAATACCCTGAGATCGCCACAACAGCACTTACAACACTGTTGCCATTTCCGACATCATATCTGTAATGACATGATAGATCGTTTGAAATATATCAATTTTCAGTGTGTTTTCCAGCCCGATTTGCTCGCAGCGAGCGAAAAAAATAGAACAGACCCCGGAACCCTCGCTGCAGATCGCGAGCCAGCCGCGGCTCTTCCCGCAGCTTCCCGGCACAACGCTGCCGGTGCGAACAGCCCAATTATTTAACATGGGCGCGGAAAGGAAGCGGACAGCTTTCGTGGCGCCTCGCTGCGCTTCTATCTCCGGTGCGTCCCCGGGTTTAGAAGATGATGTTGTGATGTGAATGTTTTGGTTTATATTGCATGTGTCACGTCATGATAAATCAGTCCCTTGTGCCGCCCTCTCGGCATTTTGCGCCCTAGGCAACCGCCTACTTCGCCTATGCCAGGAGCCGCCCCTGGCCCACAGGATGTGTTTGCTTTGAAATCGCGAGCGGTGAGCCCTTGTGCTGCGGAGCAAGAGACGGTGGTTTTCAGAGCGTCAGCAATAATGGTAGAAAATCCTCGCCTGGGTTGTTTATGTGAAATACTGTATTAAAGATCAGTTCCTTTGAAAGTGGATACACCGCGGCACACAGAAGATTTCTTACAGATTATGTGGGATAAAGTGTGCGTGTATGAGAGAATGGCTGAAGCATATCCACCTAAACCCCGCTGCCTTTCACAGCCTCTAAACCCATTACCCCAGCATTCATCTCTCAATTGAACTGTGCCACCGCTGTGTCTCTGCCTGTCTCCTGGTGGTTCTACACTTGTTTGATGGAATCAGATGCATCTGGGAAGATTCAATTAAATTGCTGTTGCCTTTCTTAACTACTTCTCATTGCCTGCATGTCTCCTGCCAGTCTTTTTAAAGTGATTACACACAATTATTTCAATTAGATGTCAGGAAGTAGTGCCATCATCATCAGACAGCAATCAGGTTGTGGTTGAGCAGTGGTAGACAGAAAGCGACAGTTCCCCTCATTCTCTTTCATTAAAGATGGAAGAAAACAGCGCTGAGGGTCTTTTGCTTCACTTTTTATTGTCCTCCTATTTTCACCATGTGGCTCACTTTTTAGAAGTGCAGCATGAGACACGTTTGCACCCCCGTCAAGCTGCTCTCATCTCTGCTAATGAATGAAATCCATTTCTGGATCTCTTTCTGAAAGACGGGTGAAGATGAGGCATTGAGGGAGACTCAAAGGAAGACAATAGGCCTCCTGTTGTCTCTTGGACGGAGTCGAATGGAGCAGCGACAGAGAAGGAGAGAGATTATGCAAACGACCTTCTGGCTATACTTTACAGTAGTGAGCAGTTATAATAACACGTGAGTGGATTCCTCTTTTTTCTCTTTTCAAATGTCATTCAAATTGAGACGTAGATATTTATATCAAATATCACTTCCCTTCTCCTTTTTGTTTTTGTAACTGTCCCTCCCCTAAAATCAACCATTCTATTAGCTGTGTTCTTTGAGGGTTAACAGAGGCTGTTGGAGACAATCCCAGCTGAGATTGGGTGGGTTTATGGAATGGTTACACCCCCGACAGGTCACCAGTTTAACACAGACTGACGTGACCCGTTTTCAGACATGAACTCCAGACATTATCCAGACTTTGCCTTTCACACATGAGGAACACAGCAGAAGATTCTCCGTGTCAGACATGTTCACGACAACAGGACCATGCCTGGGACACTTAGGGGAGGGGGGGGTGGTGCCTGGGTATATATGCAGGGGGCAGGACATAACTTATATATTCAATGTTTCCCCCTGTTTTGCATCTCACTCTCACTCGCTCACAGTGAATTCTCTACGCATTCTCTTTCCTTCTTTTTTTATTCTTCCTACCTATTGTCCATGAACAGCAGAGTACATACAAAGGAAAAAAAACTAACAAAGACTTCTTTCTACTTGCTTCTCTACGTTCTCCCATGTAGTAGAGCAGGAGATCATGAGGTGAGCTGGTTGGGATTGGTTACTGTGGTGTGTGTGTGTTTCTGGGTCCTCGTGTGTATGATGTCCTTGAGGAGCTGAATATCTTAAAGCTGCTCCCGTGGGACCAAGGTATGGTTACAGAGTGGGGCACTGTGTTGTGATAACAGAGGCTTTGCAGGAGGAGACACACACGGCATAATGAACAACCCACTGCCCACTGCAGCACGCGTGGGGCACACAAAACCCGACTGTGTGTGTGTGTGTGTGTGTGTGTGTGTGTGCACATACATGCAAACTCATATGCAAACACACATGCTTTCACATAAATTGCCTGTTGTTTTTCCTCTAATCCCTTCTTTCCCGCATTGTATTATTTTCACACGTCATATGGGACAATACATGCAAACATGAAAGTGTGAACACACTATTCGGATGCAGCCCGGCACCCTGCAGCACATGCTTGGTTGCTTAGCTGAGGCCGCGCTGACTGCATGTCTTACAGCGGCATCAGTATGCTAGGGGCATGGTCCTGTGTCTGCACCACTCTACCCCCCCCCCTTCGTCCACCTCTCCTTTATGCCTCCCTCTCCGTTCTGTCTTACCCCATCACTCTCTCACTCCACTGATCTCTCTCCCTCCATTCCTGATCCCTCCCCTCTGTCGGCACACAGGTGTGTTGCACACAACCAGATTTGGGCTACTTCAGCTCCTGCGTCTTCATCCCTTTTTACTGTTTTTATCCTCCTTATCTAATCTTTGAATTGTCTGTGTTTCCCTGTAGGCCCTCTCCATTCCACTCCTCCCTCCACTTCATCACTCCCTGCGCTCCATCCTTCAGTGCGTCTTTGCGTCACTGCTGGCTGCGCTTTTGGGTTTCGGGTCCAAGTGGGAGCTGCATGCTAGGCTAATTATACCATTATGATCCAGCCCTATTAGCTTATGTTGTTTTTCCTGCTTCCTCCTTCTGTTGTATTGTAATCAGGGGAAGGGTCCATTAATTGCTCTGCTGATGGCTGTCATCATCCACTTTCCTGTATGTGTGACACAGAGGGGGGGGGGGGTGTTTGTGTGTGTATGTACGTGTTTATGTGTACGTGTGTGTGTGTACGTGTGTGTGTGTGCGTGTGTGTGTGTGCGTGTGTGTGTGTGTGTGTGTGTGTCTGTGTGTGTGTGTGTGTGTGTGTGTGTGTGTGTGTGTGTGTGTGTGTGTGTGTGTGTGTGTGTGTGTGTGTGTGTGTGCAGGTCTCAGTGGGTGTCTGATGGGAGGGTGCTCAAGTGTGGAGGACTCATCATGGGTTATTAGGAAAATGCAGGGGGGCCATCAAGCATGTGAGATGGAGAGATAGTGGCAGCAGAGAGAGAAAGAGAGACAGAGAGAGAGATGGGTGGGAGAGTTTCTGAAGAGTATTCTTAAAGCAAACTAGTGCTCTGCCTAAAGTGTGGCTTCAGAAGATACTCCCCCTCTGCCCGCTCCTGTCCTCTTCTTCAGCTTCACAATATACTTTTTGGGAGGAGATTGGAAAAGCTTTTGTTGTCATAAATGAAAATAATTGTGACAACTTTATCAAAGTTTTCAAAGCCAAAACCTCCCTTACTTACTACAAGCTTTTCTCAATTCAGGACTGATAAAGAAAAATCTTCCCTGATGAATGATTGCTGGATTTCATAGTTGAACAGTGAATAAAAGGGTGAACTTGATGAGCCTGAGTTGTCTTAATTATATGAGTTTATTACAACTTAGATCTGTCTACTGAAAAGATTCTTGGAGAATGTCTGATGCCGACAGCAGCAATGTTTCTAACATGCAACATACAACTCTGAACTGAGTTTTTTTTTTAAATATACAAATATCTCAAGTTGAAAAAGAGGAGCCCTACATGTAGAAGATGCACAGGAAGCCCTGTGTCGATGTGTTGTGCACGAAAACATGTGATCAACCCCCGGGGACTTGATTTAAATCCTGCCTCCTGCGTGCTGCCCCACCCCTCACCTGAATGTTCTTGAGATTTTCTGCTGTTTTGAACTCGTCGGACTCGTACAGTCTCCCGCTGTGTTGTTCATGTGTGAAAAGCAAAGTATGGAGACAGTCCGGAACCTATCGTACTGATATTCTCCGGAGTTCATGTCTTAAAACGGCTGAAGTAATAAATTGCCTGATAAGGACCTTACTTTTTAATAATAATACAACTCTACAACAACTATCACATCACAGTGGTCATTCTCTCAGCCATTAGAAAGCTCAGTCTCTTCATACAATGTTTTTTACCTGCTCAGCTGAACCAGTCATGGCTACTAAATTGACTGTCATATATTTTTTTTTTCAAATAGCGGAGTGCTCATTTAAGTTAATGCTTTTCTGTCATAGAAATGTTTGTAGGATGAATGAGTGGTGTTATATGGTATTTATAAGAGGCTTCAAATGGTCCGACCATTACACTTAATCACATTAAACACATGCTGGCCTGTATGTCAATGGTCACTGTTCATTTCCTGCACAGCATCATCACAGCACATGACGGCAGATGAGGCTAAAGTACAAGAAACTAGACATCCTCGTCCGCCTTGATTAATTCACTTCATATTCTGCTTGCCTAGAATAAATGTGCCGTTAATATTTAATATTCCTCCACTTTTTCACCAGATTGCAACATGACTATAAGAGGGGACACGTAGAAGGGGGTGCGTGTTTTGGGAGGTGAGAGCGAGGGCAAGAGAGGAAGGCAGTGTGAAGGAGAGACGGTAAAATCACATGTTTTGTAAATTGCATTGTTAATACTGTTTGTGCTTACCAGTAATGCTGATGTGATGCTTAAGTAATAGAAATAGAAGAAAAAGAAAATTAGATTCGAAAGAGTCGGGGAGAAAACGGGAGATGACTGGAGTCGGGGAGGATTAGGATGGAGGGAGGGAGGGAGGGAGACTCTACATTACCATATGTAGTTCAGGGTGGGGGGTGAAATGTGTGCTGACACAGTGTATTGTTGTGCATCTGAGCAGCACAAGAATAAACACAGAGGAGCACCTCCAGCTTTATTTTCATGCCGTATGAAATGAGAATTCACTGTTTTCATTCATGCCCAGAGACTCCTGACTGTGTTTTAGAAAACATCTTACACGTTAAACTCTCCAGATTTCATATCACTTAATACAATCATAGAAAAGTTATTATCATTTATAATTGGAGCCTTTATTAAGTCTGCAGGAAGGTTGTGGGGTATTTATGGTGTGCATTACAATAATTTACCAGATTCACAGAGACACCCTGATACATTACACTAAACCCCCCCCACGCCAACACACACATTCTACCATCTCCCTTTGAAAGCTTATATATTGTAATTACACTTCTGTAAATACACAGAAGTTTCTGCAGATTTAAGCTGCTTTCAGGAATGCACAGAACTCCACAGATCCTCCGTATTTTCTATGAAGAAGGTTCTTGTGTGAACGCAAATGTCCGAGTCAGAGCCTTTACAGTTTCTGAAAACTTTTACCGCCTGGCCTCCTAGTATAAAGGACCGGATTCACCACAAGCGAGTTGGGGTGTTGATGACGCTTCTAATACAAATGTCTGAAGCATTTGACTTGGACATTTGCATTCTCACATACAGCCTGTCTGGATAACTTTTGGAGAAAGTCCGGAGTTCAGTGCATGTCTGAAGGCAGCAAATGGTGGATCGATCAATACACCTTCAATTTCAATATCACAACTTTGATTTTACTTTCTCCCTCACGTGACATGTGCTCAGTGATCATTGGATCTTCATGCACTTAAAAAATTTATTTACCTGGGATTATGTGAACTGTAAATCTTCTAGTTTCTCACTTGGAGGAAAAAATGTGACTGAGCCTGGCTCTGTGTGCTCCAGCTGCACTACCCCTAGAGTTGTTCTAGTAGTAGTATTGTGAAGGTGCATAATATGAGGTCGGATCCAAAGGGCAGATGGAGAAGTTAATTAGAGTCCAGGTCAGCCATCCCCACCTTCTGACCCATTTCCACCCGCTCCCATCATCCCCCTCTCCTCATCTGTCATTCACGGTCCCACCACTGCTAACGAGCTTATTCTGAACCATAAGTTATGTCTGCGGCTGTACCTTATTCTCCATACAATGCGCCCCCCCCCCTCCCTCTTTCCTTCAGCTGAAAGAGGGCGATGGCTATTCGTTCTCACCATGTCTCCAATTAGATGCCTCTGTATTCATCCTCCTGTCGATCCTCCCCTCTTCTCTCTGTCCTCATTTCTCTCGTCTGCCAGTGTTGGAAGCAGGTTGTAAAACAGGCCGCCTTACTCAAATGGAGACAAGCCCTGCGGTCACCGTAGTTTTGTCCCATTAGCCTCTTGATCAGCCTGTGTGTGGGTGTGCGTGTGTGTGTGTGAGACATTAGCCTCCAAGTCACAGGTAATGATCTCATCTCTCCACTGGTGGCTGAAGCCCCCACCCTACACACACACGTGGACTTGGACACACTATCTTTGTGAGGACACTCATTGACAGTATGCCTCCCTAGTTCCTTACCCCAACCTTTACACTACTCATAACCTAAACCTTATAGTAATTGAGAGGTACGATTGGTGAGCATTTGTTTCTCTAAAGCAGGGGCCTTCAACGTTTTTCAGGCCAAGGACCCCCAAACTGTTGGAGAGATGGAGCAGGGACCCCCTACTATATATATTGTATAAAATTGTGTTTTATATTAAACTGGGCCTAGTGCCATGTTTAAACATAACTACCCTGATATTGTGCATTTAATACTAAGCTATTCAAATATAACACGGGTTCATATATTCATGTTTTTAATTTAAACATGTGCAAGGTACAGGGTGGCCATGCCACTGCCATTTATAAACATACAGTGAGTACGGAAAGTATTCAGACCCCTTTAAATTGTTCACTCTTTTTCATAGCAGCCATTTGCTAAAATCAAAAAAGTTCATTTTATTTCTCATCAATGTACACTCAGCACACCATCTTGACAAAAAAAACTGAAATGTAGACATTTTTGCAAATTTATTAAAAAAGAAAAACGTAAATATCACATGGTTATAAGTATTCAGACCCTTTGCTGTGACACTCATATTTAACTCACATGCTGTCCATTTCTTCTGATCCTCATTGAGATGGTTCGACTCCTTCATTGAAGTCAAGCTGTGTTTAATTGAACTGATTGGACTTGATTAGGAAAAAAAAAAAAAAAAAAAAATTATTAAAAATTAAAAAAATTGTCTAATCAACCAAAGATTTTGCGACCCCCCTGCAGTACATCCGCGGACCCCTAGGGATCGCGGACCCCCTGTTGAACACCTCTGCTCTGAATGATGAACCGACCTCAAGAGTTTTCATCTGCATGTGTTTATTTTATATTTATATACAAAATATATTTTATATTTGAAAAACTACTCAACCAGTTTCCAAGAAATGCTTGGGAGGGCTGGGACACGACCAAAGGAGGAATCCATTAAAAATGTATGGATCTTCATGAAAACGATCAGGCTTGTTTATGGGAATGATATTAATGAGTGTGTGCAATTTGGTGCAGACCCAAATACAAATCTATCTAGTCAATTTGAATGTAGTTTCTTAAGGGGACTGTTGGTGGAGGAATGGGCTCCACCACGTGTCATTTTATTTGTTAATACTCTGCTGCCTCTTCTCTCCTCCAGGTGCATTTTCCTTCTATGAGGAGAAGTGATATGGAAACCAGGTGTGGTGGAGTTCAGGTATGTTTAATATTTTGATAGCACACTGTCTTATGTTTCTCTGCTTTTTGTTTTGTTAGTTGTGTTATCTTTTGTTCTAATGCTATAAACCTAAATATGGCTGTGTTTGAACTCTCTCAATGTGGTTCAATATTACCCTCTGCCATATTATTAAAGTTGCAAATTGTGCAAAATAAGTTGCCCTCTATGATTTCCATGATGTAATTGATAGCGTTATCCTCGACATGCACAATTTGGATGGAGGATAAATCAGTTCACATTGCAAATGGTTGCAGAGTGAAAAGAAAATGTGAATCTACATCAGTCCTGAACACAAATGGAGAGAGAAAATAGAACAGACACTCGCATTGAAGAGTGTTCTCCAAAAATCACATAAATCACACACAAACCTCAGTGAAACAACAGAGAAACAATGTCAAAACAAACCAGGGGGCACTGAGGCAATAACACACAGCAGCTAGAGAAGAGCGCTGCAAACAGCAGTCAAAAACAGAACCACGGAGAAACAATTTGTTAAAACCAGCTGACTTTGAATCAGCCCTTGCTATTAGAAATCAATTCTGCGTTGTGAGACTAAATGACATCTTCAAAGTTTTCATTTGGTGTTGTTTCATTTAGAGTTCAACAGTTTGTGATAGCACATTTGCTTAGCTTTGAATCATGCAGCTCATCCACCTGCGATCAGAGCTGATGTTTGTAGCTGTGAGCCGCCTCTCCAGTCCTCAGACACCTGACTGTGATGCTTTTATATTCCTGGCTCTCTATTTTTCTATTTATACCCACTGAGATGAGCAATGAGCCCAAGGCAGCCCTCACTCACCAGCCACGGAGACACAGGCGACACGGAAACACACTCCCCCACCCCCAAACACACACACACACACACACACACACACACACACACACACACACACACACACCACGGGTTATGGCTGAGGTGGAGGTTAGAGTGTTTCATCAACAGTGTGTCTGACCATATGAACTAAAGTAATGCAGCGAGCTGAGTTGTCAAGCCTCAGAAAGCACATTGACGACTGGAGTTCCCGCTGCGTCCTTGCTGACAGCTGCATGGCGTCATAGGAAAAGTACTGTTGCTGTGACCGAGATCTTGCCCCTTCTGTGTTTGCAAACATGGAAATGTGATAAAACTGGAGTCTCAAAAGTGTCTTGGCAGAGTCAACGAGAGACGCACACTGTAGCGACACTGTGACAGTAATTGGGGTGATTTAATGAGGCTATGGGATTTTCTGTTTGTAGCTCTGATCAAAGCAATAACGTTAAATAATTTTTAACGTGACAACTCAAGTTTTAATACGAATTTGAAAACTCACTTGACTTTTTTCCCTTATTCATTACCACAGAAGTAGCAGGAGAGAGTGAGTGTGCAGGTCAGACCTGACGCCACATGAGAAATCTGTTTGGCATTGCATTTTTTTTAAAGCTGTAATTAACTCCAGCAATCAGAAAACAATTAGCAGTGAGCAATTAATCTGCATGGTTTTTGTGACCTCAACCTCAAGTTGAGTTTTTTTTTACATTAAAAACAGGCCTGCACTTGTATACCTGCACATATCGACACATACAGACCAGCAAGCACAGACAGAGAAGAAATGGAGCTGGAGTACTACTGTGTAACTGAACCAGTTAAAAATGAATGAAGAAAACATCCACCAGAAACAGCCAATCCTGCATAATTTACTATGTTGAGAAAACACAGAAACTGTGTCAGTTTGACTGGTTCCACCTCCTTTGCCCTCTTTTGCTCATTCTCCACCTCCCAGTACTAGCAACATCCCTCTCTTTTCCCACCCAACACACACAAACACACACACAAACACACACACACACACACACACACACACACACACACACACACACACACACACACACACACACACACACACACACACACACACACACACACACACACGCACATAAAACATAAATTTGCACAAACCTTTGCTAACCTCTACTCGAGTGATGCAGAGTTAAGGAGAGGTCGAGCAGGGTCACCATTCTAACTCCTAAGTCCATTGGAGCAGGAGTTAGCCAGGCGGAGTATAATGTATTTGGTTTGACGATATTGACATATCTTTTTCACATCCATGAGATGAGGAGGAATCAATGACTCATACATTGTCTATTACACTACTGTCGATATTTTTTTGACAGATATTTTCTCCTCTGTTTTAAAAAAAACCTCTCTGTCCACACAACCTTTGTCTTACAAAAGAACACAAAATGACTACAAATTCTCAAATAAGCATGCGAGGCCAAAAGGTGGCGATAAAGTTTTGCATTTATGATCCAAATTGCAAAGAATGCTGAGGTCAAATTAATATTAGCCAAGGTAGACGCCCGTGAATGCCAGTGATGTGGTTCATTGATCCTAAATGTAGCTGCAAACTTGTAATTAGAGCTAGCATTGCTAACCATACGTAGCGAAAGCGGTATATATCAGCTGTTGCTGTTGTCGTTTTTGTTGCATGCTGAATACACAAAGCAACAGTGGGCTTGCACGGAAAAGCTGTCCCATCATAGCATGTTCACACAGATACACACAAACCAGAGGTTTTGAAAATCTTCCATTTTTAAGTTGTTTGAAAAAAATCCTGTTTAAGTGACATAAAATGCAGAGGGCATAGGGAATAGTTTTGCAAAAATATAATGTCGTCACGTGGCTGTTACATGATTCAATGAGGTAATATCTGCTTTTCTTAATCCATTCTTACGTCCTATGATGTGCCCCACAGGATATCTAACCCCTTAAATAGAAACTGAAAGAACGGAGCACAGAGGAAGCTCAATGACCTAGATGTCTCGTATTTTTCTCCGTGGTGGATAGCAGCTTGGATTTAGAGAGAATGGCATTCAAGCTTCATCTAGGGAACAATACTTCCTGCCCCAACAAGACTACTGTCTAAAGTAGAGACACTACTGAATCCGCTGGGGGAAGCTTATCTTAATTGATCTCACAACATCGTGTGCAGCCCATCTCGACCACAGAGATAGTGTCTGTGGTTGTGTTTGACAGGTTCTCTTTGAGGCAAGGGTCAACTTGATGTAAGAAAAGTATTTACCACATGTTTCTGGATAATTCTATGCTTATGATGTATGTGGAAGTCAGTTTGCAGTTTTTAAAAAGATGCTGAAACGACACCAGCTTCACAGAGAAGACTCTGTTACTGCTCTGTAATCGACTTGTGCAAGGACAGAAAAAAGAAAGCCAATATTCTTACTTGATTTTTACATTGATGTATTGTGTTCTGACCACATGTCCAAGGGAGAGTCTAATCTAAGTTTATGTTTTTGCACCAGAGTAAGCATATAAATAAAAAGGCAACAAAAGGTAGGGGCAACACATTCGCTCATTCTAATTTGGATGTATATTATATGAAAGTGCATTTGGTAGTGGTAGGGGGTTGTGTGGCCAGAGGGACCTACAGACAACTCAAAACGGTTAATCATTTTATCCTATTTTCTGAGAAACAGACCTTTAAAAAATGTTTCACTGAGTTATTTCCATTCTCTTCATTGTTTATACACATTCTAGATTTATTTTCCTCTTGTAGCTCTCATTTTGATCTGAAAATTAGTTTCAGTGAAAACTATTTTTTTGGAAAAGAAAATCAAGTTACTAATGTAGCCACTGTCGTCACCGCTGCCTCCTGTTAATCTTTTCCCTGCTAATAACCTCATTTAATTACTTCTCACACACGCACAGTATATGTCTATGATGGTACATGCACACATTCAGAAAATACAAATTATGTATATGATTAATGTATTTGTATGTTTGTTTGGTCTAATCTTTTAAACCCACAACCATAATTGTCTTTCTAAACCCACTGGAGCCACATAGAGCCTGCTATAGGTTCAGCTGGTGGCAAATGACTGCTTTGGTAGTGTATGTAAAACCACTAAAGCTTCACAGCATCACATTACTATCAAGTTATCAGAAATAATCTTTCAAACACTTTGTGCAACACTGCTGCAGCTGCATCTTTTAATTCCCCTCTGTTCAAAAGGAAACCGATGTGTGCATGTTCACATGTCCCAAGTCTCTCGCATGTTCCCACACGTATGAAACGTGTTAATGAAATGTGAGGGATTCTCCCAGAGGCAAAAGCCCTCAGAGTTACACACACTGATAAAAACATAAACATGTGTGACGTTTCAACGGAGCACATCTTCATATCTAATCCCCTAGCGTGTTAACACACACAGACCAGACACACACACATACTCCCTTAAACCAACTGCGCACAAGTCAACCTGTCTCCTAGATATAAGTCGAGATCATCCTAAGTCATCTCTGCGACTCTGTCTTTTTCAGTTTAATCACATGAGAATGCAAAAGGAATTATCTGTGGCTTTGTCAAAACTCCATTCAAAACAACATCTGTTTGTGTTTTTTCAGATTCACTATATTTTCTCTCCCCTACATCATCTTCCCCCTGCTCTTTTACACTCCTCACATCTGTCACACATAATATCCTGATGCATCTGAGTTATTGAAGAGTAGCATAGTAGCATTGATAGATATGGTCCTGCTGTGATATTTCATCTATGGGGGGGGGGGGGGCTGTTCCATCTGCCTCATGCCTTCACTTTCACTCACTCACAAACGACACCCTAGTGTTTGCGGCTAAATAAGCAGTGTGGGATATAAGTGGGTGAGACGGGTCACTGTGCACTTGTCTGTGCATGTGGGTCAAAGTTAATCTCATTATGGTTTAGATGTATCACTCAAATTCACCTCCAGACATATTGACGCTTTTACAAAGGAGACTGTCCTTTACATACTGTCGTTTACAGGCGTCAACTCAGTTTGTATGTACATTTTGAGCAATTGCCACATTTAAAAAAAAACATAAAAACATAATTGAATAGAAAACAATGTAATCTACTCACTTGAACAATACATGTCAATCATACACAGTATATTATCCTTAAAACTGAAGGCAAAGCATCTTGATTTCCGCCTGCTGGCTGGCTGTACTATAGGTCAGAAATTCTGCCTCCTCCATGTCAGCAGATGGGACATGGAGCAAACCAAAATTTAAATGAACATGTCAAATCCATTTTTCACAAAGATGGTTTCCATCATTTTAGGTTGTTCCTATGAATGTATGTCCAAGTGTTCATTAGACCTGTAAATTAGTTTTGAATTAGTAATTTGATGCTAGAAAAAGGTTTGCTAATCTTAAGAATAACCGAGTCAATGAGATGCCAAGTAACTGGATATACATGCTGCAAATGAATAAAACATATGGACTGAAAGGTGTGTGTGTGTGTGTGTGTGTGTGTGTGTGTGTGTGTGTGTGTGTGTGTGTGTGTGTGTGTGTGTGTGTGTGTGTGTGTGTGCGTGTGTGTGTGTGTGTGTGTGTGTGTGTGTGCTGTGTGCCTTGTCAGTATACAATTGGTTAGATGAAGGACCATCACCCAAAACATGTCTGTCCTATCAGATGCTGCACAGAAAATTGCAATGTCTCTCCTGCTTCAGAGGAGCTGCTGTTTGTTTAATCGTACAATTGCTCCACCTCATCAAAAATCTTCAACTAGCGCTCCTGGTTCTATCCCTCAGTATCCAGTCTTTTTTGAACCTTTATTTATCCAGGATAGTTTACGGATACGGCTTATAGTCAACTTTATAGAGGGGAGGATTCAAGCTTTGGATTCCCTGGAGTTCATATTTGACCATCCATCCTAATATTTTTGTTCTGTTTAAAGCATGGGTCATATTAAGTTATTAAACACATATATAGCACTACCCTTGATGCAATGGTTGGAGCGGCTTCTCTTTGGGGAGGCGTCTGATGTCAGATGGTAGTGATGATGGCATAGCTGGTTTCCCAGGTTTTGGTCTCTCAGTTTTGAGTGGCATAGTCATATATAAGGACAGCTGCTTACTGGGACTCCCCTGCATGTCTCTGGACCTAGATGCAGTTTATAGAGCTGGAGCAGAGGCAGGTTGCAGCTTCTTGTTGCTTTGCAGCTCAGTGATTTCCTGATTCAGGTTGTCAGGCACATCAGCTGCTTCCACATTAAACAGCTTAACAAAGATGCTCAGTTCTTTTTGTTCTCTTTTCATGTCCCGAAACCTCTCGCCAAATGCCTTAAGGAAAGCAAACTCACCAATGTATTCAGATGTCATACAAGGCTTTTGTTCTCTTGGAGTTGGAAAATACACAAACAAAATCAAACAAATCCTCACTTTTGATAGTTTCATGCATATCTTACAGGGACAGTGATTCACAGCGTGTATTTAACTTGGCAGTGATCCCACAAACAAAAAATGACTAGTGTGTTATTTCTTAGGTCTTTTGTCTTATCACTGGCCAGAGACAAAAACTATCAAATTCTTGTGTTGTCCTTCAGTGATTTTCAATATGTTGTAACATATCAGTGAAACACTCACTGTTTTTTCAAGACAAACTGGGACTTTGGAGTCGTTTTTCACCTCGGCAATAACAACAATACTCCTTCACAAATTCTTCTTCTGAATGAGTTTTCAGATTATTGGCTTTCAGCTACCTCACCAGAAAAACTCGCCTTTGTTACAGTGTCTCCGTCCGAATGTGTGTTTCCATCTGTAATGAGGCTCGAGATGGGCCATTTTCATCACTTCTTCACAGGTACACAGGATTAGATATAACAGCAATATATGGGTGTTGGTTTGCTTACAGCCATGCAGCCAGAGGGGATCATCCTGGATGACATATTACTAGATTCTTTACTATGCCAAGGAGGATTACTTTCAGGATTATGAAAAAACTACTAGATGGATCATTATGAAACTTTATGTGGTGTGGGTCACAGGAGAACCAATTACGTTTTGGTGTGGATCCTGATCCAGGATTTATTTTTTCGCATTCTTTTAACATTGCAAGTGTCTTTTTCAACATTTTCGTTGATTTGTCAGAGAATGATTCATGGATCTTGATGAAAAAAATGTGGTATATTGAGGGGACTGATATTCATGAGATAATGCAATTTAGTGCAGATCCAAATAAAAATCACATTGCCATTCTAGTTATTTTATTTATTTCACTTCAGAAAAAATAATTGCTGTCTTGATTTATTTTCTATTCCCGGAACCGGAGGTTCCCCAGCCTTGCTTTAGAGATTGATGCTCGAAATGTTTCATGCTATGTGGCTTTAGGTTTTTTAACTAGGCCCACTTTATGTCAAATGATGATCGCACTGTCATATACTAAACCACTGTACTGCCCCTACAGTAGCTCAGCAGTGCAGAGCTGTGCTCAGGCAATTAGAGTGCTGCCTTTGTTGCCTTTAACGAGTTTGACCCGTTTTGCTGATAATATGCAGAAAATTCCATTCTGTCTCCTCTTGCCTGTTTTTCTCTCTCTGTCTCTTGTCTCTCTGTCTGTCCCGATCCTTTGCTTTTTTTTTTATCCTCTAGCTTTCTCTCTGTCCCTTTCTCTGCATATGTGTGAATTAGAGGAATCCTAATCCTGTGAAACAATGTTCTGTGTGAATAGTACGATGGAGCTGACCTTCACGCTCTTACTGGAGATAAGTTCCATCTGGACGTTCTCATGGATTACCCAAAAGA